>NC_087224.1:3896197-3910873 GCF_015104395.2 Macrobrachium nipponense
TGCCTCTTCTGATGCAGTTCAGCAGATGGTGCTTTAGTCCTGTCCTGGTGAAGGTAACTCCCAGGACCTTGATGGAGTTTCTGAAGGGAACTCTTCTGCCGTCAACAATTACATCTGATGGTTGTTGGACAGACACTGATAATAGTTGAAATTTTGCTTGGCTGGTGGCTATTTTCCATTTTTTCTCATACTCATTGACTTTATTTATTTCCCTTGCTGTTTTTAGGGCTAGCATGTTTTTACCCCTTTTATTTGGGTACGTTATGATTTGTGTGTGGTCATCCGCAATATGATCTGGTGACAGCCTACATCAGGGGCAGGGACATCTCTAGTATAGAAGTTAAAAAGTATAGGTGCCAACACACTCCCCTGGGGGACTCCGCTTAGAATTGGGAACTCAGGACCTGAAATTCTTCCCATCTTTATTTGTGCTTTCCTGTTATCCAGGAAGCTGCACAAGAGCCTTACTATGAGGTTCGGCATGGGAGTGATCATCAGTTTATATTTCAAGCCATTATGCCACACTTTGTCAAAAGCTTTTGCAATGTCCCTTGAAACTACATTGCACCCTTGTCCATGCGCTTGTGAAATCGCTATATTTTCATACATTACTGCAGTGGCCAGTTGAGTCCCTCTACCTTTGGTGAATCCGTACTGGTTCTTATTTGTCAGCCCATTTTCATTTAGGAATCTTACTAATCTGTTTTTTATTATTGTTTCTACAATTTTCCCAGGGAGTTCCAACAAGGTTATTGGGCGGTAATTTTCCACGTCTTGGGTCCTTCCCTGGTTTTCCTAGGAATCGTATCAGCCCTTCTTTGTAGATGTCTAGGAAGTAGCCCATGCTAATTGTTTCATTTGTCGCCTCTTTAAGGATTTCAAGCATAGCATCCGGTAGGTTTTGCATTAGTTCTTTATTCATATTTGATTTTCCAGGGGCTTTTCTCTTTTTTCCTCTTCTTATTATGGATTTTATTTCATTTAATTCTACTGGTTTCAGCATGGGATTATCTGGGTCCAACCTACTGGTGTCTACTCTTTGGTGAGGTGTTATGTTCGCTCTTTCCCTGAGTATTGCCTCTTCTACTTCTCTTTCTTGTTCCCTGTCAAAGTTTCTGTTTTCTTCATCAGTTATTCTGAAGGTGTTCTGCCAGTATTCTCTGAACACCAGTTCTTTCTCCTCATCTTGGTAGATTTTTCTATTATTGTCAGTTATATATGGGGCTGAATCACCTTCTTTCCCCAGTAGTCGGCTGATGTTTTCCCAGAATTTTGCTGCTGTCCGTACAGATCGTTAGCTGATTTTACTATTCTTTCCCAATGCTGATCATGGAGGACTTTGGCTCCTTCAGTTATTAGGGTTTGTAGTCGTTTGGCCCTGTGGAAAGTCTCCCTTGACCATCCATTTAATCTTGAGGCTCTTTCTAGGTTTTCAAATTGCCACTGCAGTAGTTTGAGTTGTTCGCTTTCCTCTGGAGATTTTAGTATCCTGTACCCTCTTATAGGGATATTATCTTTTACTGCCCTTGCTATGGTATCAAACCAATCCTTCAATTTATTATCAATGCATGTCTTATCCTTTACTTCTGGCTGTTCATTTGCTCTGTGGGCTTCTCTTTCGAGTTGGATTTTAAATTTTTCCCAGTCTGCATTTGTGGGGCAGTTTCTTGGAGCAGTGGGAATCACAATGCTTTTAGTAGCTAGAGTCAGGATCACTGGTAGTGAAGAGATGGTGTCTGCATGCCGATATTTATAGCGGCTCGAATCCTAGAGCTGCGTTCTCATTGGTCGAGCCGGTCTGGTGCGAAGTCTGAGATCTCTCGTCGATGGTTGCAGGGATGCAGCCGTGCGAGCGCTAGAGTAGTGCATCGGGGAATGAATGTCAGGGGTCCTACTTGTGGTAGGAATCCTATCATCCCGCTGGTGCTCTTGGATATTTGGGTGGTCGTTCGCTGCTGATCTTCAGGCGGCAGTAGGGAGGAGAAACGTTTCTTGGGTAATGTTCAAGTTAGGTTTCTCCTTTCCTATATGGAGGGCTTCCAGTGTTCGTAAACATCGGGGATCGGTGGTTTGGTCAATGATTTCAATATTAGGTACACTATAGCTCCTTTTTAATCTTACATTATGGGCAGTCCTGGCGTGATTATAAATGGCTCCCTCTTGAGCGTGGCAGGAGATTCTCTTGGAGAATCACATGGTGGTCATTCCGATGTATTTGCCGAGGCATCCTCGGACGGGGCACGTGTATCGGTAGACCACGCTCGTCTTCTTCAAGGGATCCAACAGGGGGGCCGCTGGGTTGTTCCTCATCACCAGGCTGCTTGTTTTCTTCGTTTTATAATATATTATTAAACTAATGGTCTTGTCCTGATTGGTGGGAGTGACGTTTCTCTCTATGATGGTCTTGAGGGCTTGCTCATCCTCCTTATACCTTCGGTGACAGTGCCCTTTGTAAAAACGCTTGATGGGCTCTGGGATGTCGGGGCGGGGTTCCTGGAGGTACCAATCTCCAACTTGCTTTGCTATCACAGCATCGACGGCCCGATTAGTGTGTCCGTTGTCTACAAGGACCTGGGCCGTTCGTTCCAGTTCGGTGTGTGTGTCGCTCCAGGAGGAGCAGTGCGAGAGGGCCCTCCTGACGAAGGAGCTGATGGTGGAGTGCTTATACCTCTCAGGGCACTCGCTCTCTCCGTTCATACACATACCCAGGTTCGTTGGCTTCGTGTACACATTCGTGAGGAATCGGGTGTCTTGCTGCTCGACAGGACGTTGAGGAAGGGGAGGCGGTGGTCTTGGCAGTGTTCTATGGTAAAGGAAAGGCAGCTGTGATCATGAAATGCTGCTCTATCTCTACCTGGGAGTCGGCGCTGATGAAGGTGTCATCGATGTAGCACACATACATCCTTGGTTTGCTGGAATTCTGGAAGACCCTCTCTACGATGGTGCCCATGTAAAAATTGGCGAAGAGGACTCCAAGGGGAGAACCCATCGCCACCTCGTCGATCTGGGTGTACATGCTGCCACGGTGGTCGGAAAAGGGGGCCTTCTTAGTGCAGTTTTCCAGCAGGGCACGAAGGGCATGTTCAGGGATGTTTAAGGGTGGTGTATCGGGGTCCCTGTATACCTTGTCCAAGATCATTTGAATGGTCTCATTGACGGGGACATTGGTAAATAGGGACTCCACATCCATCGAAGTGATACTCGTAGGGCTTCCAGGAACTCAGCCGACGACTTCAAGCTGTAGGTGTCCGGGACGTATGGGGTCAGAATGGTGTTAAGCTTCTTGGCCAACAGGTACGTAGGGGCAGGGATCTGGCCAATAATTGGGCGAAGGGGGTTCCCTTGCTTATGAGTCTTGACGTTCCCGTAGATGTACCCCAGGTTATGGTCGCCCGTGAGAGGTGGTAGATGAAGGGCCTTAGAGGCGGCGGTGACCGTCTCTATGATCCGATTTGCCTCACGTTTGATGTCGTCGACGAGGTTCTTGGTGATCCTGCTGAATTTCGTTGTGTCTGCTAGGATTTCTTCTATTTTCCAATGATATTCTTCGGTCTGGATAAGTACGAAGGCGGCAGTTTTGTCCGCCCTACGTACAGTGACGTCCTCTCGTTTCCTTAACTGCTTGGCTGCTTCCCTCAGGTCACGGTTGATAATATTGCTGCGGTAGTCTCCACGGTCTGTGAGGGCCTTGGCAAGCTGAAGTGGTTGAAGGGTATCAGTCGTCCGTAGGTTCCCAAGGTCTTCTTGCTTTTGGATGCCATCGAGGAGATATTCGATTTCAAGTCGTTTATCCATCAGCCTCGGCTGCGTGATGAAGTGGCGGTTAAGGCCCATCCGTAGGATCTTGTCTTCTTCTGGTGTAGGGACATGGCCGCTGAGGTTAATTTACTCTTCACCCCCTTGTGGAAGGCGTATCTTGCCCCAGTTAAGGGCGACGAGCTTCTTAGTTACGGTCCTGGTCTTCTTTTCAGCATCTTTCTCTCCCAAGCGATGAAGACAATCGGCAATGTCATTGCGTTGCCCACGTTCTTAGGGGTTGTCTGCCAAGGCACGAGGGGGGTCTGCTACAGGGTCCGTGCGACAGTGGAGGTCTTCCCATTCGGAGTATAGGCTGTTCTTCTCCTCGACGAGTGTGGCTTTCTCTTGTTCTTTAGCAGACAATTGTCGCTGCAGCAGGGTCCTCCTGAAGCTCCTCGTGCCCGGTTCTCGCTGGGCGGTAGGGTCATGTAGCCTGAAGAATGTATATTTTGGAAGAAGACCCTCTTTTAAACAAATTTTGTTGAATAAAAGGGCAGAATTCAGTGAATTAATCTTATATATTATATTTTCTATTTTTCTTATTACTCGCTTTTCTAGCTGAGCAATACTTCGCAATAATTGTCCAATATTCATATTAGGGATAATTCTGAAAGTGGTATTTTATTCAGAACAGGCTTTATTAATCAAAGACTGGTATTATCAGTATACTGGTATTATCAGAATACTGGTATAAGAGAGGTCAATGTCAGGACGGGGTCGTCTCTGATATTTAGGTGGTATTACTGCTGGTATAGCTCTGGCTTATCGCGATTTTTCAACCTTCTCGTAGGTCATCTTCTTGGCTCGAATCCTAGAGCTGCACTCTCATTGGTCAAGCCGGTCTGGGGCAAAGTCTGGGATCTCTCGTCGATGGTTGCAGGGATGCAGCCGTGTGACACTTCGCAATAATTGTCCAATATTCATATTAGGGATAATGCTGAAAGTGGTATTTTATTCAGAACAGGCTTTATTAATCAAAGACTGGTATTATCAGCATACTGGTATTATCAGAATACTGGTATAGAAAAGATCATATACAAGATTAATTCGCTGAATTCTGCCATTTTATTCAACAGAATTTGTTTAAAAGAGGGTCTTCTTTCAAAATATACATTCATCAGGCTACATGACCCTACCGCCCAGCGAGAACCAGGCACAAGGAGCTTCAGGAGGACCCTGCTGCAGCGACAATTGTCTGCCAAAGAACAAGAGAATGCCACACTCGTCGAGGAGAAGAACAGCCTATACTCTGAATGGGAAGACCTCCACCGTCGCACGGACCCTGTAGCAGACCCCCCTCGTGCCTTGGCAGACAACCCCTAAGAACGTGGGCAACGCAACTACATCGCCGATTGCCTTCATTGCTTGGGAGAGAAAGATGCTGAAAAGAAGAACAGAACCGTAACTAAGAAGCTCGTCGCCCTTAACGGGAGCAAGATACGCCTCCCACAAGGGTGCGAAGAGTACATTAACCTCACCGACCATGTCCCTACACCAGAAGAAGACAAGATCCTACGGATGGGCCTTAACTGCGACTTCATCACGCAGCCGAGGTCGATGGATAAGCGACTAGAAATCGAATATCTCCTCGATGGCAACCAAAAGCAAGAAGACCTGGGGAACTTACGGACGACTGATACCCTTCAACCACTTCAGCTTGCCGAGGCCCTCACAGACCGTGGAGACTACCGCAGCAATATCATCACCCGTGACCTGAGGGAAGCAGCCAAGCAGTTAAGGAAACGAGAGGACGTCACTGTACGTAGGGCGGACAAAACTGCCGCATTCGTACTTATCCAGACCGAAGAATATCATTGGAAAATAGAATAAATCCTAGCAGACACCACGAAATTCAGCATGATCACCAAGAACACCGTCGACGACATCAAACGTGAGGCAAATCAGATCATAGAGACGGTCAACGCCGCCTCTAACGCCCTTCAAATTATTAGCCAGATCCCTGCCCCTACGTACCTTTTGGCCAAGAAGCTTAACACCATTCTGACCCCGTACATCCCAGACACCTACAGCTAGAAGTCATCAGCTGAGTTCCTGGAAGCCCTACGAATAACGCCCGCCGGAAGATGTATCGCTTCGATAGATGTGGAGTCCCTATTTACCGACGTCCCTGTCAATGAGACCATTCAAATGATCTTGGACAAGGTATACAGGGACCCCGATACACCACCCTTAAACATCCCTGAACATGCCCTTTGTGCCCTGCTGGAAATCTGCACTAAAAAGGCGCCCTTTTCCGACCACCGTGGCCACATGTACACCCAGATCTACGGGGTGGTGATGGGTTCTCCCCTTGGAATCCTCTTCGCCAATTTTTACATGGGTACCGTCGAAGAGAGGGTCTTCCAGAATTCCAGCAAACTAAGGATGTATGTACGCTACATCGATGACATCTTCGTCAGTGCCGACTCCCAAGTAGAGATAGAGCAGCTCGACGTGCATTTCATGATCACAGCTGCCTTTCCTTTACCATAGAACACTGCCAAGACCGCCGCCTCCCCTTCCTCGACGTCCTTGTCGAGCAGCAAGACACCCGATTCTGCACGAACGTGTACATGAAGCCAACGAACCTGGGTATGTGTACGAACGGAGAGAGCGAGTGCCCTGAGAGGAATAAGCACTCCACCATCAGCTCCTTCGTCAGTAGGGCCCTCTCGCACTGCTCTTCCTGGAGCGACACACAGCGAACTGGAACGAACGACCCAGGTCCTTGTCGACAACGGACACACTAATCGCGCCGTCGATGCTGTGATAGCAAAGCAAGTTGGAGATTGGTACCTCCAGGAACCCCGCCCCGACATCTCAGAGCCCATCAAGCTTTTTTACAAAGGGCACTTTCACCAAAGGTATAAGGAGGACGAGCAAGCCCACAAGACCATTATAGAGAGAAACGACGCTCCCACCAATCAGGACAAGACCATTAGTTTAATAATATATTATAAAACAAAGAAACCAAGCAGCCTGGTAATGAGGAACAACCCAGCGGCCCCCCTGCAGGATCCCTTGAAGAAGACGAGCGTGGTCAACCAATACACGTGCCCCGTCCGAGGATGCCTCGGCAAATACATCGGAATGACCACCATGTGATTCTCCAAGAGAATCTCTTGCCACGCTCAAGAGGGAGCCATTTATAATCACGCCAGGACTGCTCATAATAAGATTAAAAAGGAGCGATATTGTACCTAATATCGAAATAATTGACCAAACCACCGATCCCCGATGTTTACAAATTCTGGAAGCCCTCCATATAGTAAGGAGAAACCTAACTTGAACATTACCCAAGAAACCTTTCTCCTCCCTACCGCCACCCGAAGGTCAGTAGTGAACGACCACCCAAATATCCAAGAGCACCAGCGGGATGATAGGATTCCTACCGCAAGTAGGACCCCTGACATTCATTCCCCGATGCACTACTCTAACGCTCGCACGGCTGCATCCCTGCAACCATCGACGAGAGATCTCAGACTTCGACCCAGATCGGCTCGACCAATGAGAACGCAGCTCTAGGATTCGAGCCGCTATAAATATCGGCATGCAGACATCATCTCTTCACTTCTACTGCTAAACAGCCAAGAAGATGACCTACGAGAAGGTTGAAACGTCGCGATAAGCCAGAGCTATACCCTGGCCTGACATTGACCTCTCTTACGGAATGATACCAACACCGACGACGACCCCTGCTTGATCTGAACCAGAGGAACGCCTTCCTATATACCAGTATTCTGATTATACCAGTATACTGATAATACCAGTCTTTGATTATTAAAGCCTGTTCTGAATAAAATACCACTTTCAGCGTTATCCCTAATATGAATATTGGACAATTATTGCGAAGTATCGCTCAGCCAGAAAAACGAGTAATAAGAAGAAAAATAGAAAATATAATATATAAGATTAATTCGCTGAATTCTGCCATTTTTTTCAACAGAATTTGTTTAAAAGAGGGTTGGGTTTTCTTTCAAAAATATAAATTTTATTATTATTATTATTATTATTATTATTATTATTATTATTATTATTATTATTTTATTATTATTATTATTATTATTATTATTATTATTTAGGAGATGAACCCTATTCATATAGAACAAACCCACAGGGGCCATTGGCTTGAAATTCAAACTTCCAGAACAATACAATAATAATAATAATAATAATAATAATAATTATTATTATTATTATTATTATTATTATTATTATTATTATTATTATTATTATTATTATAAGAATACGAATAATAATAATAATAATAATAAAACAAAGATTCACAGAGATCACGACAGACACAGTCAGACACCAACTAAAGAAAATGCCAAACTGGAAAGCCCCAGGTCCTGATGAAGTCCATGGATACTGGCTCAAAAACTTCAAGGCCCTACACCCACGAATAACGAACAAACTCCAGCATGTATCTCAAATCACCATGCACCCAATGGATGACCACAGAAAGAACATCCTTAGTACAAAAGACAAGAGTAAGGGAAATATAGCCGTAAACTACAGGCCTATCACCTGCCTACCAATAATGTGGAAGTTACTAACAGGTATCATTAGTGAAAGGCTATACAATTACCTAGAGGAGACAAACACCATCCCCCACCAACAGAAAGGCTGCAGAAAGGAAGTGTAGGGGCACAAAAGACCAGCTCCTGATAGACAAAAATGGTAATGAAGAACAGTAGGAGAAGGAAAACCAACCTAAGCATGGCATGGATAGACTATAAGAAAGCCTTCGACATGATACCACACACATGGCTAATAGAATGCCTGAAAATATATGGGGCAGAGGCAAAACACCATCAGCTTCCCTCAAAAATACAATGCGCAACTGGAATACAATACTTACAAGCTCTGAATAAGACTAGCAGAGGTTAATATCAGGAGAGGGATCTTCCAGGGCGACTCACTGCCCCACTACTCTTCGTAGTAGCCATGATTCCCATGACAAAAGTACTACAGAAGATGGATGCCGGGTACCAACTCAAGAAAAGAGGCAACAGAATTAACCATATGATGTTCATGGACGACATCAAGCTGTATGGGAAGAGCATCAAGGAAATACATACCCTAATCCAGACATGATAAAAGCCATAAACACATGGGCAGTGCCAGTAATCAGATACAGCGCAGGAATAGTGGAATGGACGAAAGCAGAACTCCGCACCATAGATCAGAAAAACCAGGAAACATATGACAATACGCAAAGCACTACACCCAAGAGCAAATACGGACAGACTATCATAACACGAAAGGAAGGAGGGAGAGGACTACTAAGTATAGAGGACTGCGTCAACATCGAAAACAGAGCACTGGGGCAATATCTGAAAACCAGTGAAGACGAGTGGCTAAAGAGTGCATGGTAAGAAGGACTAATAAAAGTTAACGAAGACCTAGAAAAATACAAAGACAGGAGAATGACAGACAGAACAGAGGACTGGCACAACAAACCAATGCACTGACAATACATGAGACAGACTAAAGACTAGCCAGCGATGACCACATGGCAATGGCTACAGAGGGGAGAGCTAAAGAATTTTTTTTTTGGAAACTGAAGGAATGATAACAGCGGCACAAGATCAGGCCCTAAGAACCAGATATATTCAAAGAACGATAGACGGAAATAACATCTCTCCCATATGTAGGAAGTGCAATACGAAAAATGAAAACCATAAACCACATAGCAAGCGAATGCCCGGCACTTGCACAGAACCAGTACAAAAAGTGGCATGATTCAGTGGCAAAAGCCTTCCACTGGAACCTGTGCAAGAAACATCAGCTACCTTGCAGTAATAAGTGGTACGAGCACCAACCAGAGGGAGTGATAGAAAACGATCAGGCAAAGATCCTCTGGGACTATGGTATCAGAACGGATAGGGTGATACGTGCAAACAGACCAGACGTGACGTTGATTGACAAAGTCAAGAAGAAAGTATCACTCATTGATGTCGCAATACCATGGGACACCAGAGTTGAAGAGAAAGAGAGGGAAAAAATGGATAAGTATCAAGACCTTGAAAATAGAAATAAGAAGGATATGGGATATGCCAGTGGAAATCGTACCCATATCAGAGGAGCACTAGGCACGATCCCAAGATCCCTGAAAAGGAATCTAGAAAAACTAGAGGCTGAAGTAGCTCCAGGACTCATGCAGAAGAGTGTGATCCTAGAAACGGCGCACATAGTAAGAAAAGTGATGGAATCCTAAGGAGGCAGGATGCAACCCGGAACCCCACACTATAAATACCACCCAGTCGAATTGGAGGACTGTGATAGACCACACAAAAAAAATATAATAATAATAATGATAATAATAACAATAATAATAATATTAAAAGTATGCCTATAGGAGGACATGATAACTCCGGAGAATACAGGAAAAGTACTGACATCCCAAAGCCATCAAATGAAAATGGTTGGGGTAAAAAAAAAAATAAAAAAAAAAAAAAAAAAAACATGACGAATACTGAACGAGAAAAAGTGGAGGTTTTGATAAACGGCAGATGTGTGTGTGTGTGTGTGTGTGTGGAAATAGTGAAGCTTTGGAAAGTTTTGTAAGCACACTCAAACTCTCATATACATATTCACACATACATATATATGTGTGTTTAATTCTTAAAATATCGCAATGAAAGCAAATTAAAGTAACACAGCTACAGAAAGAGAGAGAGAGAGAGAGAGAGAGAGAGAGAGAGAGGGGGGGGGGGACATTAAACCTCTGCATACCAAATCAAGCTGATAAAATGTAATTCAATTCCAAATACCACGGCTATACCTCCTCCTCAGTTATCTTTCAGTAACCAATGACTATTTTCCAAATACTGAATTTTTTGATGAATTATAAAATATTCTCCACATTGCTTGTATATAAAATATTCTAGAAACAGAAATAGAGATCAAAATTCTATTAGTGAAAACAGAAATGCATAGTTAACAGCTAGCTTGGAAACAGACTGCTGAGTTTAATCAAATTAGTTAAACCCACCCCGCGCCCCCACCCCCACCCCCCCCCCCCCAAAAAAAATACTTTTCGTTTCTGCTCAAGTTATACTTGGAAAGAGATTGAATATTAAAATCCAATATACGCCCTCAGGAATATTAAGCGAATGAGTGAATATTCATGGGGAATTTGAAGAAATGGGAGGTAATATTCTTCTGAGAAATTGTATAAGTAAAGATTATTGTTATTATCTTTTTTTTTACTTTGAGTAAATAATTTGTTGAGATACCTTGAGACAATTCTTTGAAACTCAATTTGGAAATGAAGGATTGTAAATGTTTATTTTTGTTGAGGTAGGTATGAGTATGTAGTTACGTCGAGAGAGAGAGAGAGAGAAAGAGAGAGAGAGGTAGAATATGCATACACACATACACAGATATTTGTATTTGTATATATATATATATATATATATATATATATATATATATATATATATAAGTCATATCACATTACCGTGATTCATATCTATATCGAGCTACAATTGTCCTTTAATATCTAATTCGCTCTACCTCGGAATTAATATATTTTCATATATGCTTAACCGAAGGGGAATTTTTTCTCGATAATAGATTTACCTGTACTTGGGCGCGAACGCAGGTACATTATAAATCCAGGAACGTCAGTGGAAGCTATACCACCCAACCACCCCGCGAGAGGCTTAAAGGTATATGCCGTCTCTCACCTCAAATACTTTCTCGCGCTGAAGTATTCGTTGGTTTGGAGACAACATCAACCCGCCTCGACTCCGGTAGTTAAGTAGCGCTTTTGACAACACGTAGCATGTTGTCTCCAAACCAACGAATACTTCAGGCGCGAGAAAAGTATTTTGAGGTGAGAGACGGCATATACCTTTAAGCCTCTCGCGGTGGTTGGGTGGTATAGCTTCCACTGACGTTCCTGGATTTATAATGTACCTGCGTTCGCTCCCAAGTACAGGTAAATCTATTATCGAGAAAAAATTCCCCTTCCCCTTGGCGGTTTAAGCATATATGAAAATATATTAATTCCGAGGTAGAGGCGAATTAGATATTAAAGGACATTGTAGTTCGATATATGTAATATGAATCACGGTAATGTGATATGACTTATGTAAAATGCTACGTGTTGTCAAAAGCGCTACTTAACTACCGGAGTCGAGGGCGGGTTGATGTTGTCTCCAAACCACGAATACTTCAGAGCGAGAAAGTATTTGAGGTGAGAGACGGCATATACCTTTAAGCCTCTGCGCGGTGGTTGGGTGGTATAGCTTACCACTGACGTTTCCTGGATTTATAATGTACCTGCGTTCGCGCAAGCCCTAGTACAGGTAAATCTATTATCGAGAAAAAAAAAAAAAATTCCCCTTCGGTTAAGCATATATGAAAATATATTAATTCCGAGGTAGAGCGAATTAGATATTAAAGGGACATTGTAGTTCGATATATGTATATGAATCAATCGGTAATGTGATATGACTTATGTAAAATGCTACGTGTTGTCAAAAGCGCTACTTAACTACCGGAGTCGAGGCGGGTTGATGTTGTCTCCAAACCAACGAATACTTCAGCGCGAGAAAAGTATTTGAGGTGAGAGACGGCATATACCTTTAAGCTCTCGCGGTGGTTGGTGGTATAGCTTCCACTGACGTTTCCTGGATTTATAATGTACCTGCGTGTCGCGCCCAAGTACAGGTAAATCTATTATCGAGAAAAAATTCCCCTTCGGTTAAGCATATATGAAAATATATTAATTCTGAGGTAGAGCGAATTAGATATTAAAGGACATTGTAGCTCGATATATATATATATATATAATATATTATATATATATATAGATATATATATACATATATATATATATTATATATATATATATATATATATATATAATATGTACTGCACTTCGACCTCCTCCTCCCTTCCCTTCCCCGTACCCGCCACCCTCCAGCGCCCTCAAAAATTCATTTAGGCCAACCGCCCTATTTTCACAAGCCTGAGAGATAATCCTATTTCTATAGGCCACAGATTATTATTTTTTTCGATGCCTAAAGTCACATAACACGGAAATATTTTCCACAGTCCTTTTTTAGCTCTCTCTCTCTCTCTCTCTCTCTCTCTCTCTCTCTCTCTCTCATCTACTCTCTCTCTCTCTCTCCAATTTTTTTCGGGAAACATTTTTTTATCGCCTTCAAATATTTTTGCTTTTTTAATTTTCATTTCATAAATCCCATTGGTTGCCGCCTTACAGGAAATCTCTCTCTCTCTCTCTCTCTCTCTCTCTCTCTCTCTCTCTCTCTCTCTCTCTCTCTCTCTCTCTCTGGGCGCCCAAATATTGGTTTCCCCTTAGGGCCATCGTGTGATGCATATCAATAAACCACTGTGTTCATAAGCGACTCCTAAGTCCTGACGGCTGTACGAGTATTAAAAGAGAGAGAGAGAGAAGAGAGAGAGAGAGACGTTGTGTTCATTCTTGGGTTTATTCAGGGAAAGTCTTTGTTTATATATAACTCTTTATATTATATTACTAATTGCTTGGGTTCAGGAATTCCTAAATGAGAATGATTGCTAAAAATACTGAATAAGTTAGATTAACCTTTGAATTCCTAAATGGGACTCATTCCTAAAAATACAGAGAGAATGGTGTAGGCTTAACCTCGGATTCCTGAATGGGAATAATTCCTACGAATACAGTTTGTAAGTTCCTACAGGAATTGAATCGGGTATAAACCCATTTTTTTGACTGTTATAATTAACGCTAAATCTAAAATCTCTAAATCTCTCTCTCTCTCTCTCTCTCTCTCTCTCTCTCTCTCCATTTTCAACTACACTGAAACATTCAATGATAAATTCATTTGTAACCAAACACACACTAGAAATACCACATTCCTAATCTAAAAGGCGCTCTCTCTCTCTCTCTCTCTCTCTCTCTCTCTCTCTCTCTCTCTCTTGTTTTTCACTTAAGACTACAACATGAAATGACAAATTTGTTTACAAACTAACCCACTTAGGCCCAATCTAAAAGTCTCTCTCTCTCTCTCTCTCTCTCAAAAGAAAACAGCCACACATCACCAACGAAACACGAGAAGATCCTCTTTCCATTTTAAGTGGAGAGGAGAATTACAGGACTCTAAACTCTCTCTCTCTCTCTCTCTCTCTCTCTCTCTCTCTCTGGGCGCAGCAATGCAATCCAGGGATAATTCAAGGGATTTTCATTTGGGCCACGAATGAGAAAAGGAAAGCTGATATATTTCGGGGGGGGGGGGGGGCGGGGGGGGGGGGCGGGCGGCTGCCCCCACAAGTGCTTTTGTTGGCCTTCTATTTTCCCGTAATAGCTTTGTTTGCGAGGCCACACACAGGCCGTTCCCGGACAGATGTATCATTTCATATTTGCATGAGAGAGAGAGAGAGAGAGAGAGAGAGAGAGAAGAGAGAGAGAGAGAGAGAGAGGCAGTCCCTTTTAGAATGAGTATATGTGTGCTTGTAAACAACTGTATCATTTAGTGTTTCAAAATGAAAAGAGAGAGAGAGAGAGAGAGAGAGAGAGAGAGAGAGAGAGAGAGAGAGAGAGACCATTTAGATTATGTGTATGTGTGTGTGTGTGGCATATGTTTTGTGTGTGCCTTTGGTTGCAAACAAATTTATCATTAAATGTTGAAGTGGAAGTGAAAAAGTATGAGAGAGAGAGAGAGAGAGAGAGAGAGAGAGAGAGAGAGAGAGAGAGAGAGAGGTTCTTTTTTATGTTAGGTGTGTGGTCTGTGCTTAGTTGTAAACAAATTTATCACTTAATGTAGTAGACTAATTGAAAAACGAGAGAGAGAGAGAGAGGAGAGTAGAGAGAGAGAGAGAGAGAGAGAGAGAAAACACCATCCCAAATCTCGCCGTCAG
>NC_087224.1:3911373-3913873 GCF_015104395.2 Macrobrachium nipponense
TGGAATTCCATTTCGCCTCCGAATAAAATCCTGCTGGATTCCAGTCAATTCTGGACTTTAGAACCCTAGTTGTCAAGTTGCATCATACTGCATAATCTATAAGGGGGCCAAATTTCGTGAGAGGTGAGGCAGGTCATGGTAGTATCAGATTTGGGGTGAAATTGAGAGAGAGAGAGAGAGAGAGAGAGAGAGAGAGAGAGAGAGTCTTTCTCCTTTTATATTCAGGCTTAATATAAAAAAAAATTGCAAATAAATACATTGTAAAATAAAAAAAAAATACCATTTGAAAGTCTTATGTACTTTTTTTTATCTCATAGTGCGTGATTTACCTTAAAGATCGTGTCCACTTAGATATCAAAAAAAATCATAAAGATTTTTTCACTGACATTAATTAAGAATAATTATAAATTATTCTTTTGAAAATCTAAGTAATTTTTTTTATCTCGTAGTGCGTGACATAGTTTAAAGATCTTTTCCCCTTAGATATAACAAGAAAATTCATAAAATATTTTCACTGACATTAAATAAAGATAATTAAAAATTACTTTTTGAAAATGTAAGTGACTTAGTTTGAAGATCTTTTCCACTTGGATATAACAAGAAAATTTATAAAAAAAATTCATTGACATTAATTAAGAATAATTTTTAAAAAATCTTCACTGGCATAAATAAAATTCAAAATCTAAGTTTTTTTTATCTCATAGTACGTGGCTTGGTTTAAAATTCGTGTCCCCTTAGATATAACAAAAAAAATTCATAAAAAAAAATTTTCACTGACACTAAATAAAGATGATTTTTACCAAATTTTTCACTGACATTAAATAAAAATAATTTTTAATCATTTTTCCACTGAACAAAAAAAATTCGTTGACATTAAATAATTTTTTTTTTTAATTCACAAACATTCCAGAACAGCGAACATTTCCATGAACAATTGTGAATTTAATTCAGATGCAAAAGAAAGGAAAAATTCGACGCAGTATAATATATTCAAATAAGCATTTTGTTATGTTCAACATCAAAGGACCCTGAATAAATATTTCCTAAATCAATCTTTTTTTTCATTTTTTGTCACATGCAAAATACAGCTACAGTTTTCATTTTGTATGCTTTTGAAATACAGGCACTCGGCTGGGGGGATGGTTTTTGTAATATTGTATTATAACATTTACAAAATACCAAAAGAAAATCTATTTTGTAATTCCTGATCGTAGAATTTGTTTATATATGGTATTTCTGTCAAATATTTCGGAATGTATCGTGCGCCTTTTGTAATAACTAAAATATTATTATTATTATTGTTATTATTATTATTATTATTATTATTATTATTATTATTATTATTATTATTATTATATTCTAAAGTACTCTATTCACATAGAAAAATATTGTTATTATTATTATTATTATTATTATTATTATTATTATTATTATTCAGAAGAACAATCCAGTTTTCTGTACAGCGTATAATGCTGTATGAAACTCTCATCCATGGCCCGGTAGCAGCCAGACACAAAATCAGGGCTAATTTAAACTTTAAATAAAATAATAACTGCTTGGGCTAGAGGGTTGCAATTTAGTGTGTTTGATGATTAGAGGGTGGATGATCAACATAGCAATTTGCAGCCCGCTAGCCTCAGTAGGTTTTGAGATCTGAGGGCAGACACCTATGGCGTTGCCAGATGCATGATGATGGCTAACTTTAACCTTAAATAAAATAAAAACTGGTGAGGTTAGAGGGCTGCAATTTTGTATGCTTGATAAATGGAGGGTGGATGATCAACATACCAATTTGCAGCCCTCTAGCCTCTGTAGATTTTGAGATCTGAGTGCGGACACTTATTGTATTGCCAGACGCATGATGTTGGCTAACTTTAACCTGAAATAAAATCAAAACTGCTGAGGCTAGAGGGATGCAATTTTGTATGTTTGATAGATGGAGGGTGAATGATCAACATACCAATTTGCAGCCCTCTAGCCTCATTAGGTTTTGAGATCTGAGGGCGGACAATTGGAAAAACCGATAGTAGAGCTTTCCCTTATTCTTATTTTCTCCACAAAGGTCCTGAATTGGAAGTCAGTTTACCCTAGACACTAATGAGGTAGTAATGAAGAATAAATGCCAAAAAAAACATTAGTTTTTATTCCCTGACCAAGAGCTGTCTTTGAGCACTGGAAAAAGATATTGTGGATTTCAGTTAGTGTCCTAATGAATGTCCAAACTGACAGTGGAATTCTTCACGAGTGTGAAAAAGGACATATTAGAAGGAGAGAGAGAGAGAGAGAGAGAGAGAGAGAGAGAGAGAGAGAGAGAGAGAAACAAGACGTGTTTGCATGTAATTTAGAATGCAAACTTTTTATTACTTTATCAATAAAGACTGAATTAGCGAAGAGAGAGAGAGAGAGATTATTGATAGAAAGAGAGAAATATACAGAGGACAGTAGAGAGAGAGAGGGGGGGGGTGTTTAGGGAAAGAGAAAGAGAGATAGGTCAAGAGAG
>NC_087224.1:3923873-3946373 GCF_015104395.2 Macrobrachium nipponense
AGCCATAAACACATGGGCAGTGCCAGTAATCAGATACAGCGCAGGAATAGTGGAATGAACGAAGGCAGAACTCCGCAGCATAGATCAGAAAACCAGGAAACATATGACAATACACAAAGCACTACACCCCGAAAGCAAATACGGACAGACATACATAACACGGAAAGGAAGAAGGAGGACTACTAAGCATAGAGGACTGTGTCAACATCGAGAACAGAGCACTGGGGGGCAATATCTGAAAACCAGTGAAGACGAGTGGCTAAAGAGTGCATGGGAAGAAGGACTAATAAAAGTAGAAACAAGACCCAGAAATATACAGACAGGAGAATGACAGACAGAAAAGAGGACTGGCACAACAAACCAATGCACGGACAATACATGAGACAGACTAAAGAACTAGCCAGCGATGACACATGGCAAATGGCTACAGAGGGGAGAGCTAAAGAAGGAAACTGAAGGAATGATAACAGCGGCACAAGATCATGGCCCTAAGAACCAGATATGTTCAAGAACGATAGACAGAAATAACATCTCTCCCATATGTAGGAAGTGCAATACGAAAATGAAAACCATAAACCACATAGCAAGCGAATGCCCGGCACTTGCACAGAACCAGTACAAAAAGAGGCATGATTCAGTGGCAAAAGCCCTCCACTGGAGCCTGTGCAAGAACATCAGCTACCTTGCAGTAATAAGTGGTATGAGGCACCAACCTGAGGGAGTGATAGAAAACGATCACGCAAAGATCCTCTGGGACTATTGGTATCAGAACGGATAGGGTGATACGTGCAAACAGACCAGACGTGACGTGACGTTGATTGACAAAGTCAAGAAGAAAGTATCACTCATTGATGTTGCAATACCATGGGACACCAGAGTTGAAGAGAAAGAGAGGGAAAAAATGGATAAGTATCAAGACCTGAAAATAGAAATAAGAAGAATATGGGATATGCCAGTGGAAATCGTACCCATAATCATAGGAGCACTAGGCACGATCCCAAGATCCCTGAAAAAGAAATCTAGAAAAAAACTAGAGGCTGAAGTAGCTCCAGGACTCATGCAGAAGAGTGTTGATCCTAGAAACGGCACACATTGTAGAAAAAGTGATGGACTCCTAAGGAGGCAGGATGCAACCCGGAACCCCACACTATAAATACCACCCAGTCGATTGGAGGACTGGTATAGCAAAACAAAAAGAAAAATAATAATATAATAATAATGGTAATTTTACTCCATATCTGGTATGTCAAAACTTTGAAAATATGCCACCTTGAAGAAAATAAAAATCTGCGCGTCTTCTTAAAATGAGATTAACTGCTCGGACGAAAATACCAACTAAAAACGAATTGGAAAAACATATATAGACTCTTTCGCGTCAGATAACTTTCATCTGCCCCAGAATTTAATGTTTGGGATAAATCGCGCTTCAAGCGAGTTGCTAATCTGCTAATGGCTTGAAGGTACGTTTAGGATTTACACTCTTGCATTAGAGAGAGTTCATCTCTCTCTCTCTCTCTCTCTCTCTCTCTCTCTCTCTCTCTCTCTCCTGCCCTTGAATTTGCAGAAGAAAGAGAGGAAGAAGAAGAAGAAGAAGAGAGAGAGAAAGTACATTAGAGGGAGCGCATCTCTCTCTCTCTCTCTCTCTCTCTCTCTCTCTCTCTCCTGTCCTGGAATTTGCAGAAGAATGAGAGGAAGAAGAAGATGAAGAAATACAAGAAGAAGAAGGGAGAGAGAGAGAGTGCATTAGAGTGAGTCCACCTCCTCTCTCTCTCTCTCTCTCTCTCTCTCTCTCTCTCTCTCTCTCTCTCTCCTGCCCTGGAATTTTCAGAAGAATGAGGAGAAGAAGAAGAAAGAGAGAGAGAGTCTTGTCCCATAACAGTAGGGGTTTACTTCAGAATGATAATAATAATAATAATAACAATAATAATATTTCTCTTTCCCTTATGACGTCATTCGCTCCTCACAAACCTCTAGATAATGCTGTTTCAATATTCACATCAGAGTCGCCCCAGAGCGATCTCCAGCGAATTTATTAAGATCTTGAACGAATTTCCCCCTTAACAGTTATAGCTTCCCCGATATTTGATATATAAATCGTCTTGGCATGTCTCTAATACAAAGAAAAAAAGGGGGGGTGGGGGTATTTTGGTATACAAAGTGAGACACCGGGTTTGGAAGTTGATATATTAATATATTTTGATATTAATTTTTGTTATAAAAATGGGTATTTTGTTTACAAAGTGAATTGGCTGAGTTTGGAAGTTGATGTATAATATTTTGTTTTAATAGTATTTTATCAAGCTTGTAATAAAAGGGGTATTTTGGTATACTTAGTGAACTGGTTGAGTTAAGAAGTTGATATATAAATTTCTAATTATGATAATATTATTTCAAGTCAGATAAAATGGATATGTGATATACAAAGTGAAGCACTAAATTTGCAAGCTGAAATATTAATTATTTTTTCTAATAATATTTTTTCAAGTCTCCAATAAAATGGATATGTGATATAAAAAGTGAGTCACAGAATTTGCAAGTTGAAATATTTTTCATTTTCATTAAGATATTTCTTCGTGACAAATGTCAACATGAAATGTAAATTAGCAGTGAAAAGTCAGATTAACTATTTATATAGAGAGGAGAATTAATATTAAAATAATCTGTATAAAAGAAGGATATTTGATATACAAAATAAATCCACTGAGTTTAGAACTGCAAATGTTAATTTTCATTTCAATCATGATATGTGTTCGTGATAAATGCCAAGGTAGAATATAAATGAATAATGAAAATTGGCCTTCACGCTCACCTGCGGAAGTGAATAGCAAAATTAATTTGTATTAAATAATGATAAACGTTTGAATATATTTTTTGTTACCTTTGTAAATTCGATTTCATTTAGGTTCATCATTTGACGAAATATAATTCAACCTCCAAATTCAGATAAAGAGTTTTGTACCTTTGTGATCACCTCTGATTCAAGTTTACCATTTATCGAAACAACTACCAACCTCCATTTCAACTGGAGAGTGTTTACAATCACCTCTCATTCACGTTTATCATTTGACGAAAACAACTACCAACCTCCATTTGAACTGGAGAGTGTTTACAATCACCTCTCATTCACGTTTATCATTTGACGAAAACAACTACCAACTTCCATTTAGACTGGGGAATGTTTATACAATCACCTCTCACTCAAGTTTACCATTTGACGAGACAATTACCAACCACCATTTCAGCTGGGGAATGTTTATACAATCACCTCTCATTCAAGTTTACCATTTGACGAGACAATTACCAACCACCATTTCAGCTGGGGAATGTTTATACAATCACCTCTCATTCAAGTTTACCATTTGACGAGACAATTACCAACCACCATTTCAGCTGGGGAATGTTTATACAATCACTCACTCAAGTTTCTAACATTTGACGAGACAATTACAACCCACCACTTTAGCTGGGGTCAAGTTTATACAATTTACTCCATTCAAGTTTCCATTTGACGAGACAATTACCAACCACCATTTCAGCTGGGGAATGTTTATACAATCACCTCTCATTCAAGTTTACCATTTGACGAGACAATTACCAACCACCCTCCTCCATCTCACCTCGAGACGTGAAAGTGACTTGATCTGAGCCTCCGTCCGTCAGGCAATATATAATAATCATCCCATAGAGTCGAGGAGTGTTTATAGAGTCTGCATTCTCGAGAAAAGGGGGAGAATCCGTAGATCAAACAATAATAATAAGACCTCGAATCTTAATCGAACGTGAGAGTCAATATTGGCTCAGGAAAGAAATATATTGGTCGTCTCTGGGGCCCCTTGTGTTTGCTCTCGGGCGTTGAGAGAGAGAGAGAGGAGAGAGAGAGAGAGAGAGAGAGAGAACCATCGATTTTCCTGATTCTGAATGAGTCCCTCCTCCCCCCCCCCCCCCCCCACTCCATCTGTGTTGACTTAAACAGTAGAATAAGATGATGGGATGAAAGGGTATTTATTTATGCCCAAAGGGTATGGGTAGTGGGGTATGGGGTGCAACTAGGTAGATTGAGAAAGGGGGACTTTAAGTGTGTGGGGGGAGGGGGGTGTGATTTTACTCTTTGTAGTGTCATATGTACACAGCTATATTATCTCTCTCTCTCTCTCTCTATATATATATATATATATATATATATATATAGAGAGAGAGAGAGAGAGAGAGAGAGAGAGAGAGAGAGAATCTCCATTTCTATCATATATTCAATCACCATTATTTCCCTAAAGCAACTTTTCCTCTACAATACAAATTCACTCAATATAAACCAACCATCCCCCCCCCCCCCCCCCCCCCCCACTTCCACCAACAATACCAAACCCCTCCTCACATAAGTAACGCCACAACTGAATCCCTATCAATTCCAATTCCCCATCTACCGTGGCATAAAGCCCTGACCTTAAGTATGGCAACACCAGTAAGGTCAACCACTAAACCTCTGGCAGCGCCATTCAGCGAGGGAGAAAGGTAGCTTACGATCACTGGAAGATACCAGAAGGAATTATCGTACAGTGATTTCTCCCGGAGGCTTCCAGCAGAGGCTTCCAGAGGCTTTCTGGAAAGCTGTTCCATGAGGAAGAAAGTAGGTTGATGGTACGACCACCTTCTTACGATTATCTGAGAGAGAGAGAGAGAGAGAGAGAGAGAGAGAGAGAGAGAGAATCTTCTTCTTATTCATCTTCCAGAGGCTTCCAGCAGAGGCTTCCAGAAGCTGTCTGGAAAACCGTTCCATGAGGAAGAAAGTAGGTTGATGGTAAGACCACCTTCTTACGATTATCTGAGAGAGAGAGAGAGAGAGAGAGAGAGAGACAGAGACAGACAGAGAGAGAGAGAGAGAGAGAGAGAGAGACAGAGAGACAGAGACAGAGAGAGAGAGAGAGAGAGAGAGAGAGGGAATCTTCCTCTTCTTATTCATCTTCCAGAGGCTTATAGAGGCTGTCTGGAAAGCTGTTCCATGAGGAAGAAAGTAGGTTGATGGTACGACCACCTTCTTACGATTTTTTGAGAGAGAGAGAGAGAGAGAGAGAGAGAGAGAGAGAGAGAGAGAGAGAGAGAGAGAGAGTCTTCCTCTTCTTATTCTACTTCCAGAGTCTTCCAGCAGGGGCTTCCAGAGGCTCTCTGGAAACCCAATTCCATGAGGAAGAAAAAAATAAAGTTGATGCTGTACGACCCTCTTACGATCGAACTGTGATTTCCAGAAAGAAGAGAGAGAGAGAGAGAGAGAGAGAGAGAGAGAGAGAGAGAGAGAGAGGCGGGTTTCCAGAGATGCAGAGAGTCTCCTCCTTCCAGAATCTCCCAGAGGCATTTCTAGAAATCACTCGGAAGATACCAGCTGGAATGATCGTATAGTGACTACCAAAAAGAGAGAGTGTGAGTCTATTTCTTCCAGAGGTTCCCAAGGGCTTTTCAGGAGAGGTAGAGAGAGTCTCCTCCTTCCAGAATCTTCCAGAGCCATTCTGGAAACCGTTCCAGGAAACGATTAAGATCGGGATAGGGGCAGAGACGTCGATAGATATAGCTATCGTGAGTGTATAAATATGTACTTTTATGGATTGATTTGTAATGAATGTTAATATGTTATTATACATGGACAATGGTACTGGCAGTGTATTATTTATGTATATTCATGTATATTCCACTCGATGTTAAGGCTATTATACGTCAGTATACATTAATAAAGGTATTGTGAGTATCTATAGATGTATATTTATGTATTGCTTTATATTTAATGCTAATATATGTTTTACGTGGATAAATTAATCAGATATATATATAAGATATATATATATATATATATATATATATATATATATATATATATATATATATACGTAAAAAGCCACATGAAAGGTGAAGAATCAAAGACCAGGTACCAAGCGCTTTCGTGTATTGCATACACTTCTTCGGGGTACCCCGAAGAAGTGTATGCAATACACGAAAGCGCTTGGTACCTGGTCTAGGTACCAAGCGCTTTCGTGTATTGCATACACTTCTTCGGGTACCCCGAAGAAGTGTATGCAATACACGAAAGCGCTTGGTACCTGGTCTTTGATTCTTCACCTTTCATGTGGCTTTTTACGTACATATTTGTCACGTGCTGTTTGGTGACTTATTGCTGATATATATATATATATATATTATATATATATATATATATATATATATATATATATATATATATATATATATATATATTATAGCGTTCCGAGGTATGGCGGTTACTATTAACTCGAAAAATAGAAGACTTGTAGGAGGAAGTATATCTCAGGTGGTCCTTAAAATACATTTATTACAACGTTTCAAAACACAAAGGTTTCATTTTCAAGCTGTAAAGACATAAAACACTAAAATTAATATTAAAAGCGTTAAATTACAAATAAAAGACATAATACATTATAAAAGACAAGATAAAAAAAATAAAAAACTATTTAGCAGAACCAACCATCAAGAGAGAAGGAAGGACAGAAGTCAGAAGGAACAAACCAGAAATGACCGGTTAACAGCTCACGTTAGTAAAGAGTTGTCGAGGAAGACTGCTAAGTGTTCAATTGAGGAACATCTAAGCTGTTTAATAAACAAGGACTCCAGAATTGTCAGTAGTTTGCCATTCGGTGCCCGTCCCAATATTTCAAAATCTTTGTATTGTATATTCAGCTTGCATTTATTAGCGTGTTGTCTGATATTCAAGGATAAACTTGACCCTTTGATGACCTCATGTGTTGTGTACAAATTTAATTGCCCTAGATGTAATCTGGGGACCTACGTGGATCCACACAGAGGTTACTGAGGGGTCAGAATTGATTGCCATAAGGGCGTTAGCTATAGAACTGGTAACAAACTTGCTAATCCTGAATTTTCTAATATCAGCAACACGCTAATAAATGCAAGCTGAATATACAATACAAGATTTTGAAATATTGGGACGGGCACCGAATGGCAAACTACTGACAATTCTGGAGTCCTTGTTTATTAAACAGCTTAGATGTTCCTCAATTGAACACTTAGCAGTCTTCCTCGACAACTCTTTACCTAACGTGAGCTGTTACCGGTCATTTCTGGTTTGTTCCTTCTGACTTCTGTCCTTCCTTTCTCTCTTGATGGTTGGTTCTGCTAACTAGTTTTTATTTTTTTTTATCTTGTCTTTTATAATGTATTATGTCTTTTATTTGTAATTTAACGCTTTTAATATTAATTTTAGTGTTTTATGTCTTTACAGCTTGAAAATGAAACCTTTGTGTTTTGAAACGTTGTAATAAATGTATTTTAAGGACCACCTGAGATATACTTCCTCCTACAAGTCTTCTATATATATATATATATATATCAATATATATATATATATATATATATATATATATATATATATATACATTTACAATATCTTTATCTATGTATACTGACGTATAATAAGCTTAATATCGAGTGGAATATACATAAATAATACACTGCTAATACCATTGCCCATGTATGATAATATATTAGCATTTAATTACAAATCAGTACATAGAGGTACATAATATATATTCGCAACAGCTTTATCCACTCATACTGACACATAATAGCCTTAGTATCGAGTGGAATATGCGTAAATATTCACGAGTACACATCAACATCAAAGTTAATATGAGCGTCCCGCCATTGACCAGAAACTGCAGTCCCATTAAGTGGTCTCAACCGCCCCCCATAACTGTCCGCCCTAATCACTCCTCCAAGGAGGAGATGCGCCTTCGACAATATAAATATACTTTACGCCTCTTTGCCTTCTATCCCTCTCTTAATCGCTTCCTGGAACGGTTTCCAGAATGCCTCTGGAAGAAGAAGAAGAAGACGACTCTCTCTCTCGTTCTCTCTCTTCTCTCTGGAAATTATTGTGCGATCGTTAGATGTTGTGTTCCATCGACTTTGTTTCTGTCTCCCTCATGGAACGGTTTTCCAGGAGGCTCTGGAAGCCTCTGCTGGAAGCCTCTGCTGGGAGAAGAAGAAGAAGAAGACTCTCTCTCTCTCTCTCTCTCTCTCTCTCTCTCTCTCTCTCTCTCTCTCTCTCTGGAAATCGTAAGAGGGTGGTCGTGCCGTCAACTTTCTTTCTTCCTCAGGGAACAGTTTTCCAGGAAGGTTCTGGAAGCCTCTGCTGGAAGCCTCTGCTGGAAGCCTCTGCTGGGAGAAGAAGAAGAAGTCTCTCTCTCTCTCTCTCTCTCTCTCTCTCTCTCAAACCTCACAATAAGACGTAAAGATAACATGAATGTGCAGCCTTCCTTAATCAGCTATTTCTCTCTCTCTCTCTCTCTCTCTCTCTCTCTCTCTCTCTCTCTCTCTCAGGGTACAAACACCCAGATGATGATAAACACCAACTAGAGATAAGGTAACAGCCCGAGTTGATTAACTTTCCCATGCAAGAGAGAGAGAGAGAGAGAGACCAAATCATATTATAAGTCCGGGCTTCGAAACTCCTGCAGATAAGGGAATATTCTCCCTTCCGACGAGGGCGTTTCTCACGCCCATTGGGTTTGGTTTTTCTTGGTGGATCTCGGGGTGAAATGTTTATGCATATGTATATTTATCAATTCAATCTTCTTCTTCTTCTTCCCAGCTTTAACCCATATTAATATTTTATTAATTTTTATTAACCCATATTAATATTTTATTAATATTTTATAACCCATATTAATATTTTATTAATTTTTATTAACCCTATTAATATTTTATTAATTTATTGATTAATTAATCCATTTTTATATTTTATCAATTAGATATATCTCAGAAATATTGTAGAAATATATAGAATTAATTTTATAATTTTGTTTTTGGACGTAATTCAATTCAGATTTCTTACGTGGATGAAATATATTTCAAAGTGTCATATTTCATTATTCTTGTACTAGTAAAAGGATTTATTGAAAAGATTTTTTAAGTAATTATATATTATTTATATATCTATATATATGTGTATATATATATATATATATATATATATATTATATATGAATATACACATATGTATATATATTTGTATGCACAAATTTTTTAACATTCTTCCAATGAATTATTATCAGTTCAATAATTATTAGAATATCTATATATGAATACCGAGAGGAAATTACTATGTCAGAATACAATGTTCTAAATCAATTTCTGAATATTTTTACAGTATATATATCTTTATGATGCATACATAAAAAAACTGCACACCTTACCTTCGAGTTATCCCAAGGGGTTTTGTGTTTACCCTGAGAGAGAGAGAGAGAAGAGAGAGAGAGAGAGAGAGAGAGAGAGAGAGAGAGAGAGAATAATTGAATAAGAAAGGCTGCAAATTTGTTATCTTTGCCCAATGTCAGGTTTGTCAGAGAGAGCGAGAGAGCGGAGTCTTCGAAGAAGAGAGAGAGAGAGGGAGAGAGAGAGAGAGAGAGAGACCATACTCAAAAGCTACTATCATTGTTCGAAAATGAAATTACCTCCCCCCAAAAAAAATCATTCTCAAAAATTAAAATAAAGAAAGAAAACCTTTGTCCCTCAAAAGATATTCATGGGTGAGAGAGAGAGAGAGAGAGAGAGAGAAAGAAGTTCTATTACCCTGACTCCTCAAAGTGGCTGGAAGCTTCGCTCTTAAACGATTTGAAATTCTCGAGAGATAAAAAAAAATGTATAACCATTAACAGAGAATTTATTTCTCTCATTGTCTGGGTATTAGCTATTAAGAAAGGAGTGCCTTTTGGAGTGGGCCAGAAACTGATAATGGCAGTCGTGATGGTTGTGAAAGTTGTGAAAATTGTAATAACAATGTTAAAAATTGTAAAATATGTGAAAATTTCTAACTGAGAAGTTTGTAGAAAGTGTGAAAAATCGTGAAAATGGTGAAAGTTGTAAAAAAATTGTGAAAATGGTAAAAACTGTAAACATTAAAAAAATTTAGTTTGTGAACATTCTAATTAACTGAAAATATTGTAAGATTTTTTTAAAAATTTAAAAACTAAAAATCTTATAAAATGTAAACTGTAAAAGAATTGTAAAGTTTAAAAAAATTGTCAAGTTTTAAAAAAATTGTCAAGTCAAAAAAATTGTAGTGAAAAAAAAAATTTTTAACTTGCAAACTTTAAAAAAAAATGTCAAGTGTTAAAAAAATTGCCAAGTGTAAAAAATTGAAAAAAATCCAAAAGTATAAAAAAAAAAAATTAAAAACCACAAAAATCTAATGTATCTTTATTTTGGAATAATGCCAAAATTTTAAATGTTACTTTAATAAGAAAATTTTAAAAAATCTAAATCTCCCGCCAACTGCATCTGGTACTCCACTTAAAAACGGGTAGTGGGCGAAACACAACGGGGGAGAGGGGGGGTGGCCGTTGTCCTCCTTAACCTAGAGCATAGAGGGTATAACAAATGATACATAGGACCCAAAAATCTCAGAAGATTCTCTAAAAATATTCGAATATTTCAGGCCTTATCTCTCGTGCTTATGACGAGTTGGAGATGATATATAACGGCGCTTGGGGGGGCGGGGAAAATACCCTTTTGCATGGGAACTATTTGTTTTGCTGTTCTGTTGCGATATTTGCCTTATCTCTGGCTCTGAGAGAGAAAAAGAGAGAGAGAGAGAGAGAGAGAGACTAGGACTAAGGTTTCAAACTATGGTTCTTAAAATAGTTTCGTTGTTTTTTACTCTAATTTATTTATGCATATTTTATGATAAAGTAAGAGAGAGAGAGAAAGGTCTCTCTCTCTCTCTCTCTCTCTCTCTCTCTCTCTCTCTCATTTCTTTGTTTCCACCTTGTTATTAAATATGTCAAATTGTCGGTCATACGATGATTTCATATTATTTCACGAACTCCCATAGTTGAGAGGGAGAGAGAGAGAGAGAGAGAGAGAGAGAGAGAGAGAGAATAGTCTCGTCTCCTTCATGAATCCAGATTTACAGCTTCATTTCATGCATACTGATTCCGAAACTTGATCTCCCAAATGCATCTCCCAGAAGAGGCAGTGAATTACGGTAATACTTTCTTCACACTTCCTGGGAAAAAAAGTATATCTCCTGGAGAGAGAGAGAGAGAGAGAGAGAGAGAGAGAGAGAGAGAGAGAGAAACATTATTAAAGAGTAAAGTGAGAGAGATGTCAAAAAAAAAAAATTCAGTAACAAATTGAAAACAAAATTATAATACTTAAGGCCTTGATTCTCTCTCTCTCTCTCTCTCTCTCTCTCTCTCTCTCTCTCTCTCTCTCCCTGGAATATCCAGATTATTTATATATCTATACAAATACATTATGACTTATGATATGAGAAATCCTCCCCACTGTCTACATCCCCGTAAAAAAAAAAAGTGGGGGTTAGGTGGGCCATATGCCCCACCTCCTACTCTCGACATCCGAATATTGCCATCCAAGGGGGTTCGTCATTCCTGTCCCCCGAGGGGATGGGGGAGTTGGTGTAGGAGGGGGGTAGGGGAGAATTTGGGGGTCTTTACCCAGTTTTTTTTAAGTTTTCCCTACGGCGTCCATTTCTGTCCCTTTTGCTCTTCTTGGGAACAATAGGTTCTTTTCAGTGCTGCGTTATTTGTAGGTAGTATAAAGAGAGAGAAAGGAAAGGCTTTTGAGATTTTCTCTCTCTCTCTCTCTACTCTCTCTCTCTCTCTCTCTCTCTCTCTCTCTAATAGAGAGCTACGTTTTAAATTAATATATATTAAATATTTTAATTTTTCAATTTGAAAAGACCCCACCCACCCGCCCCCTCTCTCTCTCTCCTCTCTCTCTCTCTCTCTCTCTCTCTCTCTCTCTGATTAATCAACAGATTACACGCATTTAAAACCTACGTCTAGAAATTGAAAAATATCTAGAAGTGTTCGTGAACTGTCGGTGATAAGAGTTAGTGTGAAAATAGTAGGATAATGCATCTACTAAGTTAGTTTATTAAGGGTAGAAAGTGAAAATTGTAAATCAGATCAAGATGGCAGTAAAGTTCCAACTGTGGAAAGAAATGCGAAATTGGCGTGTTTAGCAGATCGCAATATGATGAGGTAGCAGGAAGGGAGCTTGGCATTTTCTTTCCATCTATTGAGATCAACAACAGCCCTAATCAAAAAGACCTACAAAAGCATTCATAGATATATTAGAAGGATATGATCATTCAAACTGGAACAAATCAACAGAAAACATCTTGAAAATAATTGAAGAAGTTCCAAATAAAATCCAAGTGGTCAAAAGACTCATAAAGAAAATGTACATCAATCAACATATTCTGACAAAGAAAATGAATAAGGTGAACATTGTGAATATACTCATTGATGCAATAGGAAAAATAATGCCAAAAGCATGCAAACTGTGTAAGGTGTGGTACAGCATAGTTAATCCACAAAACCTGATCAGAAAATTTTCTGCTTGCAACATTACAACGCATCCTCAATGTGCTGAAGCAATGGAAAATACGAGTAAGGATACCAAGATTTTTGCTCAACATGTCTATCATGGATAGACAATGTTATTAAATCAAGACTTAATGTACAAATAGTTGAGGATTGAAGAAGAAGAAGAAGAGGAAAAAGAAGAAGAGGAAAACGGAAGAGAAGAAAACAAAACTAAAATGACAAAAAAATAAGGAAAACAAAGAAGAAGATAAGAGTATGGATGCAGAGATACTCATTCATACTACATATGAGGCAATCAAGCAGCATACATACGAAGAAATAAATTACGACATGACAACACAAAAGAAAATCCAGAAGAGGCTCTACCCAGATCTGCTCACTAATGGGAAAGAGGAAAAATAGACAAGAAAGACAAAGTCTGCACCCTTTTGAAAAGAGGGAATTGCAGATTCGGAGAAAGATGTTACCACAAACATCCCAAGGTATGTCACAACTATGAAATCTATGGTATGTGCATACCTAGATGTCTATGAGGATGTTTGTAGAGATCTACATCCAAAAATATGCAAAAACCTAAAAGAAGGAAAAGGATGTAAGTTTGACAAAAAATAATGTAAATATATGCACCCTGTAGCCATGAATCAAAATCCAATTAAATAATCAGAATTAAATAATAAAATCCAAAAATAGGGAAAGAAAAAAACAAATAAAGAGAGGAACAAAGAAACATGAGGTGAAGGAAAAAAGCAAGCCATATCCCCCGCGATATGGAGTGTCAGCAAAGAAATTTCCCAAGGCCTCAGCTCCAAGATACTATAGCTCAAGAGATAAATACTGTATGTACGATGCTAGGGGATATTACAGATACGGAGAAAATTGCAGATTAAGACACAAAATGAATAATTATGATGAAGGAAGATCAAATATTATGGAAAAGTTGGATTTTTTAATGTCAGAATTTCTGGAAATGAAGAAAAGAACAACATACCAGAACAGGAAAGAGACGTGGGAAAATCCTTATTATTACCCATTGTCAGAATTTCTGGAAATGAAGAAAAGAACAACATACCAGAACAGGAAAGAGACGTGGGAAAATACTTATTATTACCCATATTAAATGAAGGAGAAAACACGCAAACCATCATAGTGATGAATGCACAGGGTTTAGTTTCGGGTAACTCAAAAAGAAAAATGTAGTACTTAGAAGAACTAACCCAAATTGAAAAGAAAATAGATATAATGAATATAAGTAAAACCTGGTATTCCCAAGAGACTGGTAATGACGATCAAATAGAGCCCCTAATACTAAAGAGTTTGACACAATAATAGAAAAATTGGATGATATATGTTGAAATCACAAGGACTGGACTATTCTCTTATCCGGAGACTTTAATTTTCCTTTCGTAGACTGGAAAGAACGAATAGGAGATTGTGGTTGAAGTTATACATTCGAAAAGCTATTAGATATGTAACTAGAATACAACATTCAACAAATAAATCACCTGCCAACAAGAAAGGAAAATACTTTAGACCTAGTATTTGTGAACGAGGTGAATTATGTTAAAGAAATAATAGTTTATAATGCGAGTATTTCAGACCATAATGTCATAGAATTAACAGTCCATTCCAAAGCAAGTGAAAACAGAGATAAGCAAGAAATGAAAAAGTGGGAAGGATATGGAAAATACAACTTCTACAGTAAAAATATAAAATGGTCAGAAATAAATGAAGAATTAAACAAAGATTGGGATAACATTTTCGTAAGTGATGACATAAGGGTAAATACGGAGATACCTTATAAAATATTAGAGAAAATAGTGGAAAAATACATACCGAAGAAGAAAAGTAAACATCAGTCATACATGTCAAGAGACAGAAGGATCTTGTTCCAGAAAATCAGAAAGTGGAAAAAAGGTCTTGCAAAAGAAAAAAATGCATGGAAAGTGATCGAACTAAAAAGTGAGATAGAAAATGCAGAACAAAAGATTATACAATCAAAAGAAAATGAAAAACAGGACTTGGAAATAAAAACCCTAGTAAATATCAAGCAAAACCCCAAACTATTGTACTCATATGCGAAAAGATGAATAAAAGAAGAATAGAAATAGGCCCTCTAAGAATTGAAGGGAGATTAACGAATGGAAAAAAGGAAATATGCAACATATTGGCAGAACGATATAAGAGAGAATTCACCCCTAGAATTGATAATGAAGATAAAGATACAGTAGTAAGGGCTGAAAATAGTGAATATTTAGCAGCCATAGATATTAATGAAGCTGATATTGTGCAGGCTATTAATGCAATTAGAAATGGAGCTGCATCAGGGCCTGATGGTGTCCCTGCTATTTTGTTAAAGAAAGTAGTTCATTCTATCGCAAAGCCACTTGCAATATTGTTAAGACAAAGTGTAGATACAGGCAAGATTTATGATGACCACAAATTAGCATATATTACCCCTACTTTCAAAAGTGAATCAAGACTAGAGGCAAGTAATTATAGGCCTGTGAGTCTAACATCACATATTATGAAAGTGTATGAAAGGGTAATGAAGAAAAATATTATGAAACATTTAATCAAAAATAATTTGTTTAATACAGGACAACATGGTTTCGTACCCGGAAAAAGTACACAAACCCAACTGTTAGTCCACCGTGAGAACATATACAAAAATATGAAAAGCGGAAATGAAACAGATGTGGTTTATCTAGACTGCAAAAGCTTTTGACAAGGTAGATCATAATATATTAGCGAAGAAAATTAGAAAACATAATATAGTGGATAAAGTAGGAAGATGGTTAAAAGAATTTTCGCACAACAGAAAACATAGTTATTGCAAACGATGAGAAATCGGATGAAGCTAAGGTAATATCCGGTGTGCCACAAGGTACGGTGTTAGCTGCATTACTGTTTGTTATTATGATTGCAGACATAGACAGTAATGTTAAGGACTCGGTAGTGAGTAGTTTCGCCGATGACACAAGAATAAGTAGAGAAATTACTTGTGATGAAAATAGGAACGCGCTACAAAGAGACCTTAACAAAGTATATGATTGGGCAGAGGTAAATAAGATGGTATTTAACTCTGATAAATTTGAATCAATAAATTATGGAGACAGAGAAGGAAAGCTATATGCATATAGGGGACCTAATAATGAGACAATCACAAATAAGGAAGCAGTTAAAGACCTTGGTGTGATGATGAATAGGAACATGTTATGCAATGATCAAATAGCAATTCTATTGGCAAAATGTAAATCAAAATGGGAATGTTGTTACGGCACTTCAAAACTAGAAAAGCTGAACACATGATTATGCTTTATAAAACATATGTTCGTAGTCCACTTGAATATTGCAATATGATATGGTACCCACGCTATCAAAAGGATATTACACAAATAGAGTGTACAAAGATCCTTTACAGCTAGAATAGAAGAAGTTAAGGATCTTGACTACTGGGAAAGACTACAATCCTTAAAATCATATAGTCTAGAAAGGAGAAGAAAACCCTACATGATAATTCAGGCATGGAAACAGATAGAAGGAATAGCCGTAAACATCATGGAGCTAAAAATATCAGAAAGAGCAAGCAGAGGTAGATTAAATAGTGCCAAAACTATACCAGGAAAAATAAGGAAAGCACACAGGTCATTAATCCACTACGCACCAGCATCGATAATGCAGCATCTATTCAATGCGTTGCCAGCTCATCTGAGGAATATATCAGGAGTGAGCGTAGATGTGTTTAAGAATTAGCTCGACAAATATCTAAGCTGCATCCCAGACCATCCAAGATTGGAAGATGCAAAATATACCGGAAGATGCACTAGCAACTCTCTGGTAGACATTAGAGGTGACTCACACTGAGGGACCTGGGGCAACCCGAACAAGATGTAAGGTCTGTAAGGTCTGTAAGGTCTAATAGATTGATTCAAAATACATATAAAGCTATTTCAAATTAATATATATTAAATATTTCAATCCTTCAATTTAAAAAGACCCCCCGTCTCTCTCTCTCTCTCTCTCTCCTTCTAATAGATTGATTTAAAATACACATAAAGCTATTTCAAATTAATATATATTAAATATTTCAATTCTTCAATTTGAAAAGACCCCAGCCCCCCCCCCCCCCCCCCCCCCCGTCTCTCTCTCTCTCTCTCTCTCTCTCTCTCTCTCTCTCTCTCTCTCTCTCTAATAGATTGATTTAAAATACACATAAAGCTATTTTAAATCAATATATATTAAATATTTCAATTCGTCAATTTGAAAAGACCCCACCCTCTCTCTCTCTCTCTCTCTCTCTCTCTCTCTCTCTCTCTCTCCATTTGTATGACCTGTCCACACCCCTCGTGTCCCTGTCAACCTGATTAATGACTCCCGGTATAAAATATTCTTTATGAAAGGAAATACATAAAACTATTTTTAAATGGATTGTCTCGGCCAAAGGGAGTTCTTTGTTTAACCTTTTTCTGCTGAGCAAAGTCAGCATCTAAATGGTGTTTTCAATTCGTGAATTAGAAAGAGTTTTCTTTCGAAGTATGCAAAGAGTACGAAGAGACACCAGAGAGAGAAGAGAGAGAGAGAGAGAGAGAGAGAGAGAGAGAGACAGAGACAGAGAGAGAGAGAGAGAGAGAGAGAGAGAGAGAGAGAGAGCGAAAGGGCGGAAACCTCGTTAATTTCTTCCAATTCTGTTCCTTGATTGTTTATCGGAAACACGTTAAATCCAGCGTCAAAATGGATTTTGGGCTGGGCCGATTCTTCCCCCTAGCAACCCTCCCTCCCCCCCCCCCCCCCCGACTCTCTCTCACCCCACTGTGGGGCCAATTCTCAAATCCCCTCATACCCCCCTACCCCCACCACACACCCCAAAACCGAAATTCAATTACCGTGGTCAGGTAAATGATCAATTGACAGCCGCTACGTGCGTGAACCGGATGAGAAAAATTCGTTACTTTTCTTGAGTTACCCCCAAAAAAGAAAATGTAGAAAGAATGTTTTTTTTTTGGGTGGGTGGGATGGGCTATAGTGTTAGGACCGAAAGTGATTTTAAGGACCTATACTTAAAGGAGATTAGATTTTGAGAGCTAAAAATGATAGGTGATTAATATTTGAAATGTAATTCGTTTTATTGTGTTTGCAATTTTTGTAGTATGGGGGGGGGGGGGGGGGAGTGTTAAGACCGGAAGTTATTTTAAGGACCTATGGTAAAGTGATATTTGATTTGCAGGTTCAAAATGAACGTTAAATATTATTGTAGTGAGTTTGATAAAGAAGAATTGTAAGCTATGAAGATTGCATCTATCATGTTCTGGTATAAGAGTCTCTCTCTCTCTCTCTCTCTCTCTCTCTCTCTCTCTCTCTCTCTCTCTCAACTGCACACAAAGGATTAGGGGAGACAAGACCTGGCCCCTCTCGTGCTAAATACAATAAATCATAAACATATACAATCAATCTATTAACATACGTCTGTGCTAATATTAACATAATGTTAGCAAATATTCATTTTGCTAATCCGTCGCGCTTGCATCGATGAATCTGGACGAATCAACGTGTTGATATGAGCTCGTGGGATTAATTGCAAATGATATCAGGAGATTATTGACGTTAATCTTTCTGTTGGTACTGACATGGAATAGTGTACGATTGGATATGCAGTTTATGTATGTATGTATGTATGTATGTATGTATGTATGTATGTATGTATGTAGTATGTATGTATATATATATATATATATATATATATATATATATATATATATATATATATATATATATTCTCAGAAAGTCGAAGACACATCGATGTTTCAAAAGAAGATTCATTCATTTAGAAACGTTTCGCACATTACTGTGTGCATCATCTGTCTGAAAAATGACAAAATAATAACATTAAAAATACTAGAAATACACAGGATTCTTAAAATGACAATTAAAAATCACTAAAAAACCTAAAAAAAAGAAGCAAAGTAAAAACAAAATTAAAATAAACCCTAAGTGACTACAATAATGGATCAACAAAAAGGTTGTTGCAGATGCGTTATTGCAGTCACTTAGAGTTTAGTTTTAGAACGGGGGAAAAACTGAGCAGACCAGAACATTCAAATATAAAAAATCATGCTATCAATTATAAAATTGAGGGAGCAGCACTTTACCATATTAGGGTATTCTAAGGATGCATATTATCTCACTACCTTAGAGTCATTATGTATTAAAAGACTCGTTCCATCGTTAAACGGTGGTAGTTGCTCTTCTGCTCAACTATATCTGGGATAGTCGTCTTTGGGGGTTGGTGTTCCTTCTTTGGTCATTCTATCTTCTTCCGCTGTACCCAAAGGTTGATGTAACAGCAGTTGTTTTTACTTTGCTTCTATTTTTTGGTTTTTTAGTGTTTTGGTAATTGTCATTTTAAGAATCCTGCATATTTTTAGTATTTTTAATGTTATTATTTTGTCATTTTTCAGACTGATGATGTATGTAGTCATGTGCGAAACGTTTCTTAATGAATAAATCTCCTTTTAAAACATCCATATGTCTTCGGCTTTCCTGAATTCATGTTTGAGGATCATTCTGCAGATAGTATATATATATATATATATATATATATATATATATATATATATATATATATATATATATATATATATATATATGGTCAAAAAATTTTATTATTATTATTATTATTATTATTATTATTATTATTATTATTATTATTATTATTATTATTATTATTATAAGCTTCAATTTGGTCCCTGTAAATCTTGTAATTGAATTAATAATAATAATAATAATAATAATAATAATAATAATAATAATAAGTAATAAGTAATAGTAAAAATGATAATAATAAAAGTAAAAGCAAAGAAATATAATATATTCTTATAGATAATAATATTATATTCTTAACAATATAAATAAACTAATATTTTTCATGAAAAAATAACCCGTTTTATTATATTCTATTTGAAAAACATAAAAATACGCTTTTTTATAGACCAACGGAGTGATATTTAAGTGACTGTCAATATAAGTAGATTTTATAAAGCACGATATTTTCCTTAAAGTGCTTGAGTTGCCAACCGTATGATTAAACCCCTTTACAATTTAATGCCTTATATATACGTGTAAACTATATTCTGGGAAATATATCCTATCACTTGAATAGAAGGAAAATATACTTCCATTACCTAGTAGAAAAATAATGGGTGGGACTTCAACAAAAGAACGAGAATTATATCTTAACGAGACGTGTATTATACGAGAGGGTTGCAGAGGTACGATAATGCAGCCATTCTTCTCTCACGAGTGTCCTTTCCACCACCTTGGGAAAATCCTTCAGTATATTGTATCCATAAGGATTCTAGGACTTATCCCCATTCAGGTATGTTCCAGGAATGTCAGGGATCTTCTAGGAATATTCCCATTCCTGTCACCACCTTAATCTTAGGTCATTTGCCCATTTTATTCAAGCATAAGGATTGGTATAATGTATATATATATTGTATATATATATATATATATATATATATATATATATATATATATATGTATATATATATATAGTTTTCCACGTGTGTATACATAATAAGACAGTGTATGTATATGTGTATGTATAAGGTTTCTGTGTATGTATGTATGTATGTATGTGTTTGATATATTTATATATATATATATATATATATATATAAAAAAAAAAAATATATATATATATATATATATATATATATATATATAATATGTTACTATGTACAGTTTTTTTGCACTTTAATCCAAGGTATATGATTTATGCACACTAGTATGTATGTATGTATGTATGTATGTATGTATGTATGTATGTATGTATGTATGCATAAAAAGTATACATGACCATATATATTTCATAGCAAGTTTTAATTCCAGTGATAAGATTCATGCATATGTATATAAGTATTCATGAACAATATATTTACTTACAATTCTGATACAAGTAATACTATGTATATATGTATCCATGCATACCACACATAATAATGCACAGAGTATACATGAAAGTTATACATAGGAAACTAAACACAAAATTCCTAATTCCACAGGAACCTCGAGTCTTAAATCCCATCGACAAGAGATTCCAGAAATTCTTCAATATTGGGATCAGCTGGGGAATTCCCACGGGTGACCCTCCCCCCCCCCCCCCACACACACACAACCCCCAAAATTGAGGTCCACCCCCCTGAGGACCACCACGGATTCTCGGACCAGGCTGGTGGACCATCTTTTTCGGTTAAGGTAAAGTAAAAATGTGTTTGCTGAAAGTTTGTTTTTTTAAATGGTTAGATTGTTTCTTTGTGGTTTGGGATAGTATGGAGATATTCCGTTGTTTAGATGCGTTTGTGATTAGTTTTTCAAGTGTTTGTGAGGTTTTGCGTTCAAGGAGAGATTGTTGGTTGTGCTTAGATACGCACTCATATACTGCACAAAACACAAACAAAAATGATTTTTTGTATTTGTAGATGTGTTGGTGATTGATGCTGCGAATGTATGTAAGATTTGTGTTCATATGTAGATACACAAACATACACATTCTACAAACGTTTGTGAATGTAAACAAACCCAAAAATACTTTTATTTGTATAAATCTCGCCTAGAATATGACACGAAAATAAAATAAATGATGGAATCAACCCCATCTACAGAATCAGCCATGTAGAAATTGTAGATCAGAGTCACACTGTACAAACTTCCCTCCTCCTCCTCCTCTCTCTGCTTCTTCTCCTCCTACTTCTACATCTACTTCTTGATCATCATCAAGAGAAGTCTCGTTCCTAACTTCTACAACAAACTTCTACAAACCTCGATGAAGTTTTTATTAGCTGTGAGTTTGGTGTTGATGTCAGGATATGTCTAAACTGTGAGAGGGCTGGGGCTGTTTCAGTGACACACGACCTTTGACGTGTACTACACACGGCTGTCGGATGTGTAATGAGTAGATTTGTGTCGTTTTTAGACGCCCAGACACACAGACGTACACACATACACACACAAACACGCACACATACAATTCCTTGCTTGCATAATATACAAAAATCTAAGGACCTATTCTTAGGAATATAATCCCTTCCTTGCTAAATTTATAAAATTATTACGAACTTTTTTTTAAGAGTATAATCCATCCCTTGCTAAAATATACACAATCAAATGACCTATTCTTAATTGTATAATAATCCCTTACTTGAGTGATATACAATTATCTAATGACCTATTCTTACGAATATTGCTCCCCACAAAAGAAAGAATAAGAGACGCTTGTAAGAATATCATTTCGAGAAAAAATGAGGATTTTGAAAACAAATCCATTATATTTTACAAGTTCGAAACGCGTCGTTAGTCTGAGCTCGAGCGTCGAGTTCAGCTCCTCATAAATTATTCCAGAATACTGCCATTTGCTCAAGCTGACAGATGGCGCTCTGTAAAAGAATGGTGAAGAATGGTGAAGGATGGTGAAGTATAGTGTCATTGTCATATGATGTATCTCAGGTGAGGGAGATTTGTACTGTTGGAGATTTTGTTGATGATTTCATTTTTTTATTTGGGGATTAGGGCTAAAGAGATGTATAGTGTATGAAAAGATGGTGGAGTATGGTGAAGTATGATGACATTGTCATATGATGTATCTCAGGTGAGGGAGATTCGTACTGTTGGAGATGTTTTGTTGATGATTTCATTTTTTTATTTGGGGATTAGGGCTAAATAGGTGTATAGTGTATGAAAAGATGGTGAAGTATTGATGAAGTATGGTGCCATTGTCATATGATGTATCTCAGGTGAGGGAGATTTGTACTGTTGGAGACTTTTTGTTGATGATTTCATTTTTTTTATTTTGGGAATATGGCTAAAGAGGTGTATAGTGTATAGAAAGATGGTGAAGTATGGTGCCATTGTCATATGATGTATCTCAGGTGAGGGTGATTTGTACTGTTGGAGATTTTTTTTTATGATTTCATTTTTTTATTTGGTGGATTAGGGCTGACTAAAGAGATGTATATTTGGGGGGGGGTATGGAAAATATGGTGGAGTAATGGTGAAGTATGATGACATTGTCATATGATGTATCTCAGGTGAGGGAGATTCGTACTGTTGG
>NC_087224.1:3951373-3961373 GCF_015104395.2 Macrobrachium nipponense
ATATCTGTTGACGTATTCACCCACCCCCCACAACTCCCACCTTAAACAAACACACACACGCACACACACACACAACACACACACACACACACACCCAGCCAGCCAGCACCACCTCCAAATTCCAAAACTTTCTCCCAGTGAAAGTTTGTTGTGAAAGTTATCACGATTTCTGGGTACTATCAGAAGCCAATAAGTCGTACGGGTGGGCTGGGGTGGGATATGTGCCACCCAAAACACCCCCCACCCCCACTAGGTCCCCCGTACTGCTATAACCCACTTCTGTAACTACTATAACCCACTACTGTCCACACGGTAATAGAATCATCCCCAACTGTCTCTCGCTCTCTATCTCTCTTTGTATGTAATGCTCCATTTCCAAATCAATTTCTTGATTAAAATGGGAACCAGTTACAGTTTCCACCATAACCTTTCTCTCTCTCTCTCTCTCTCTCTCTCTCTCTCTCTCTCTCTCTCTCTCTCTCTCTCTAATTGAACATCTGAGCTAATACTTCATTACGGGCGAAGACAATGGACTGTCTCCCTCCCTAATTCAATTCCAGCCAGTAATCATTACATCTTTTTCAACCTTTCCTGTCGACTCTTGCAATTGTCGCGAATGGAGACAAAAAGGTGATCTCCTTTTTTATTTGCTTTATTTTCTTTAAATTTAGTATTTTTTAAGATTTTGTTCCAGGAAAATATTGTATTTTTTCTTTGCTTTATTTTCTTTAAATTTTGTGTATTCTTACGATGCAGTTTTTCAGTATCATCGGATTGTTTTATAAAGCTTTTGAATTAGACACAAAGTGAGTGAGAGAGGGGCACAGTGAGAGAGATAGCGAATGTGTGTGTGAGAGAGAGAGAGAGAGAGAGAGAGAGAGAGAGAGAGAGAGAGAGAGAGAGAGAGAGAATGATTACATAGAATCACGAATCACTTCCCTTTGCAAACAATTTCGTACAAAGCCCAACCTTGTAAACATAGAATTGTCCGTTTAAAAGATATTTTAGAGAGAGAGAGAGAGAGAGAGAGAGAGAGAGAGAGAGAGAGAGAGAGAGAGATGCTTTTACAGGGACTTGGGAATTCTTTCTGTGCTGAATGCAAGTCGAATACTTGATTGGATTCTGGACAGAGAATTTAGTTTTCCTCGTGTCCAATTTTACGTCTCTCTCTCTCTCTCTCTCTCTCTCTCTCTCTCTCTCTCTCTCAAGTGTCCTTTTTTAATAGTTATTCTCTTTGTTTACAAAACTGGGATTTGGACAAAATTAATTACAGAAGTTAAATGATATTTAATCTTATGTCCTCTCTCTCTCTCTCTCTCTCTCTCTCTCTCTCTCTCTCTCTCTCGGGTCACCAATTTTCACAAACTTGTAATTTGTAAAATGTATTTTCAATTCAAATTAGTATTAGCCATTTTTAATGTGTATTTATATTCTTGAATCAAAATTAAATTAATTAAAATTTCTGACAATTTTTTATTAAGTCATAAAATACTAGAATGAAATGTTAATTTAAATATATAATAATTTAAACTTACACAATAAAATACTATCATAAAATATCGAACTAAATAACCCTTGTAATAATTTTGTATCCAACCACAAAATATTACAATACTATATAAAACTTGTGATAATTTGATATCAGTATAAAACTTCAGAAAGCTTATAATAACTGAACATTAAACCACAAAATATTATACCAAAAAAATAAAGTTCATAAACCTAGTAACACTCAAATATCAAGCCTACAAAATGTTAAAATATTTTTCCGAAATATTAATAAAATATATCGCCTTCACATTCCAATTTCACGTTTCATTTCCAAAGAGTTCCGTCTTGTGGTCCTGACAGCCTTCAGACACACTGTGACACTTGACAGCTTATTTCATTCGCTGCTCTCTCTCTCTCTCTCTCTCTCTCTCTCTCCCCAGAGTATTAGGATCTCTCTCTCTCTCAAAGATATTATTGACAAAAGGTTAATGATACGAAATCCTATGCTCTCTCTCTCTCTCTCTCTCTCTCTCTCTCTCTCTCTCTCTCTCTCTCTCTCTCTCTCAATAATATTATTGACAAAAAGTCAATGATACGAAATCTATACTTTCTCTCTCTCTCTCTCTCTCTCTCTCTCTCTCTCTCTCTCTCTCTGCAACTTTAAGGGTGACATAAACTTATATATTTCTGTAGAAACTAAATTTCAAATTGAGAGAGAGAGAGAGAGAAAGAGAGAGGAGAAGGAAATATAATCTCTACTTTATTGAATATATTTATATAATGAATAATGGACGGTCAAAGGTCAAAATAGCCTTTGAAAGAAGCATAATAACACTATTATTATTATTATTATTATTATTATTATTATTATTATTATTATTATTATTATTATTATTATTATTATTATTATTATTATTATCTCGAATTTCCAAATAAAATCCACAGATGTTTTCCCAATAAGGTCATAAATCATCTCTGTTTCACCCAACATGACAGTTTTACAATTTCAAACCCAGACGCCTCGAGCGAGAGAGAGAGAGAGAGAGAGAGAGAGAGAGAGAATGGAATAAGCTGTCAGGTGTCTCCCACGGCTGTCCTCCTTGTGAGATGTCAGTATTGTTTATTACCTCTGAAATATAAATCCAGGGGATCTCTCTCTCTCTCTCTCTCTCTCTCTCTCTCTCTCTCTCTCTCTCGAAGATATTTTATTGACAAAAAAGGTAAGATACGAAATCTATGCTCTCTCTCTCTCTCTCTCTCTCTCTCTCTCTCTCTCTCTCTCTCTCTTCTCGAAGATATTATTGACAAAAGGGTTAATGATACGAAATCCTATGCTCTCTCTCTCTCTCTCTCTCTCTCTCTCTCTCTCTCTCTCTCGTAATAAATGGTGAAGAATCAGAAAGGGCAGATGTAACAAGCGGAGTTCCCCAGGGTTCTGTCCTTGGCCCTCTCTTGTTTTTGATTTACATTAATGACATTGATGTAGGCTTAACTAGCAGGATAGCCAAATTTGCAGATGACACCAAACTAGGTGTAAATGCAGCAGACCCAGGTGCAGTGGAAAGTTTAAGAAATGATCTGATGAAAATAGGAGAGTGGTAAAAAAAATGGCAAATGCCTTCTAACTTAGATAAGTGTAAAGTGTTACAAATAGGAACAAACAATCCTCATGCCAGCTACATGCTGCTTATGAATGACATAAATAGTGTAGAACAAGAGGAGGACCCTGGAGTCATTATTACCAAGGACTTAAAATCCACAAAACAGTGCATAAACGCAGAAAAGAAGGCACAGAAATTAGTGGGATACATAAAGAGGCAGTTCAAATACAGAAACAAGGAAACTGTGCTGCAGCTCTACACATCAATAGTTAGACCCCATCTTCATATGCATACAGTTTGGGTCACCAACTAAGAAAAGACATAAATAGATTAGAAGGAGTACAAGCAAGAGCCACAAAGTTAATTCCATCCATCAGGCAAATAGGTTACCGAAGACGACTAGAGAGCCTGAACATGTATGGCTTAGAAACACGACGATTGCGAGGACAACTAACAGAAACATTTAAAATACTGAAAGGCAAAACAAAAGTAGACAGTAACCTATTAACATTAAACGAAAACCAGACAAGAAACCATGGATGGAAACTAGAACTGAAGAGATACAACACATCCCATTGTGGAAATTTCTTTACATACAAAAGATATGTGACACGTGGAATAAACTGACAGCAGAAGTTGTAAACAGCAACAGTGTGGAAGAGTTTAAAAGAAAGCTAGACAAAATATTAGGACACTATGAATGCACAGTAAAACCTGCTCCTACAGGTTAGTGAGCACACGATGTCTCCTCAGATGGACTGACAAGTCTTTGAGACATCCTGATCCTTGTAACTCCTTGTAATTCTCTCTCTCTCTCTCTCTCTCTCTCTCTCTCTCTCTCTCTCTCTCTCTCTCTCTCTCTCTCTCTCTTCAAAGATATTGACAAAAGGGTAATGATACTAAATTATATGTTCTCTCTCTCTCTCTCTCTCTCTCCCTCTCTCTTCTCTCTCTCTCTCTCTCTCTCTCTTCAAAGATATTATTGATAAAAAGGGAAATGATACTAAATTATATGTTCGCTCTCTCTCTCTCTCTCTCTCTCTCTCTCTCTCTACGAAAAAGAAATTCTAGGATAGTGCGAAATCGACTTTAGTTGCCTTATTACTGTTTGGAATAATTGCGGATAAATGAGAGAGAGAGAGAGAGAGAGAAGACGAAAGAGAGGAGAGAGAGAGAGAGAGAGAGAGAGAGAGAGAGAGAGAGAGAGAGAGAGAGAGATACTGATACAAGGAAAATTCCGTGTCTAGGGTTCCATCAAGTATTCACCTTGCGTCCTGGACAGAAAGAATTTCCAAGTCCCAGTAAAAGCCTCTCTCTCTCTCTCTCTCTCTCTCTCTCTCTCTCTCTCTCTCTCTCTCTCTCTCTCTCTCTCCAAGTGGTTTTTCCTTACTCCTGATGTCATCTTGTATAGTATATATAGTATATATATATAATATATATAATATATAATATATAAGATATATATAATAAAATAATAATAATAATAATAATAATAATAATAATAATAATAATAATAATAATAATAATAATAATAATAATAATAACTAATAATAATAATAATAGAAAAGGAGGGCAACAGAATCAACCATCTGATGTTCATGGACGACATCAAGCTGTATGGTAAGAGCGTCAACGAAATAGATACCCTAATCAAGACTGTAAGGATTGTATCTGGGGACATCAGGATGGAGTTTGGAATGAAAAATGCTCCTTAGTCAACATACAAAAAGGCAACGTAACGAGAACTGAAGGGATAAAGCTACCAGATGGGAGCAACATCAAACACATAGATGAGACTGGATACAATACCTGGGATAATGGAAGGAGGGGATATAAAAACACCAAGAGATGAAGGACACGGTCAGGAAAGAATATATGCAGAGACTCAAGGCGATACTCAAGTCAAAACTCACCGAGGAAATATGATAAAAAGCCCATAAACACATGGGCAGTGCAGTTATCAGATACAGCGCAAGGAATAGTGGAAAATGGACGAGGGGCGGAACTCCGCAGCATAGATCAGAAAACCAGGAAACATATGACAATACACAAAGCACTACACCCCAAGAGCAAATACGGACAGACTATACATAACACGAAAGGATGGAGGGAGAGAACTACTAAGTATAGAGACTGCGTCAACATCGAGAACAGAGCACTGGGGCAATATCTGAAAACCAGTGAAGACGAGTGGCTAAAGAGTGCATGGGAAGAAGGACTAATAAAAGTAGACGAAGACCAAGAATATACAGACAGGAGAATGACAAACAGAACAGAGACTGGCACAACAAACCAATGCACGGACAATACATGAGACAGTCTAAAGAACTAGCCAGCGATGACACATGACAATGGCTACAGAGGGGAGAGCTCAAGAAGGAATCTGAAGAAATGATAACAGCGGCACAAGATCAGGCCTAAGAAACAAACCAGATATGTTCAAAAGAAACGATAGACGGAAAAAATAAACATCTCTCCCCATAGTAGGAAGTGCAATACGAAGCGAATGTCCGGCACTTGCACAGAACCAGTACAAAAAGATGGCCATGATTCAGTGGCAAAAGCCCTCCACTGGAGCCTGTGCAAGAAACATCAGCTTCTTGCAGTAATAAGTGGTACGAGCACCAACCTGAGGGAGTGATAGAAAACCGATCACGCAAAGATCCTCTGGGACTATGGTATCAGAACGGATAGGGTGATACGTGCAACAGACCAGACGTGACGTTTGATTGACAAGGTCAAGAAGAAAGTATCACTCATTGATGTCGCAATACCATGGGACACCAGAGTTGAAGAGAAAGAGAGGGAAAAAATGGATAAGTATCAAGATCTGAAAATAGAAGTAAGAAGATATGGGAGATGCCAGTGGAAATCGTACCCATAATCATAGGAAGACTAGGCACGATCCCAAGATCCCTGAAAAGGAATCTAGAAAAACTAGAGGCTGAAGTAGCTCCAGGACTCATGCAGAAGAGTGTGATCCTAGAAACGGCACACATAGTAAGAAGAGTGATGGACTCCTAAGGAGGCAGGATGCAACCCGGACCCCCCACACTATAAATACCACCCAGTCGAATTGGAGGACTGTGATAGAGCAAAAAAAGAAGAAAAAAAAAAAAAAAATAAAATAATAATAATAATAATAATAATAATAATAATAATAATAATAAATAATAATAATAATAATACAGGGTGTCCATAAGTACCAGTTCCATTTGTAATGTACTAGGAGTTTATGGACACCCTGTAATAATGAAATAACCGTATTCATGTAATATATATATATATATATACATATATATATGCATATATATATATATAATATATATATATATATATATATATATATATATGAAATATATAAAAATTAGATATGATGTATTTCTGAAAAAATCACATCAAATTAATGTATATGAAAGTAGTTTTTTGCCAAAAAAAAATCATTAGTTTTTTTACACCATTAGGTGAAGCTATTTCATACTGTTTTGATATATATATATATATATATATATATATATATATATATATATATATAATATATATATAAATCATGAAATCTTTTGAGAGTATTTTCTTTTACATTCAATCTAATGGAGTTTGCTCTTTCCCCTAAATATTTTTTCCAATTTCCATTCATTTTACAAAAATAAGTTGAAATAAACATAAATTCTAAGGGTTACATTACATTAATCTAATCTGTCCAAGAAAACATTGTTGGAAAAAATCACCAATTTTACTCCCCTGGTTGTAGTTTATTTATTTAATTTTATATTTTTAGTGTAGCTTTCATCCACTTCTCCTCACAAACACCTATCTTCATCATGGCACCTGGAATTGATAACGCAAACAATTAGAACTTCAATTCCCCCCTACTTGTGTCATTACCATCTCAATTGGAATTCTAGTTAATTTAGCGAGAGAGGGAGAGAGAGAGAGAGAGAGAGAGAGAGAGAGAGAGAGAGAGAGAGTGAATTCCTGATCTTGGAATGGTTTGAATATGCTGTTTGCTTATTTGGAATGTTTTTATTATAGTTGGAGAGGCAGATGGACACATACAGACTGACCCTCTCTCTCTCTCTCTCTCTCTCTCTCTCTCTCTCTCTCTTAGGAAAGCAATGAATATGTAAAATAGTTATCAGAACAAGAGAATATAACGTATATTGATTATGAAACTATACACACACAGAGAGAGAGAGAGAGAGAGAGAGAGAGAGAGAGAGAGAATGAACATCCAATATTGACCTCCTTAATTGGGGAATGTTTTTATGTTGACTGAACCCCCGTTTTCTATTCAATGGCTCTGGAAAAACGTCTGAGGACTAACTATGACAAAAAAAAAGGAAGGGGGATATTATATAACCTTTTGGCTGTTCTATGGTACTCGGGGGTAGACGTTGGTTTTTTTTATTTTAATCCCTTCAGGTCTTCTTTAAGAGGAATAAGGAGAAAGAGAGAAGAAGAAGAAGAAGAAGGAGAGAGAGAGAGATAGTTGCTAGCCTTTCTGTAGTTAGAATGTTCTTTATGATGAGAGTAAATTGTTTTCCTTGTAAAGAGAGATATATATAATTATATATGGGGTGGAGAGAGAGAGAGAGAGAGAGAGAGAGAGAGAGAGAGGGAGAGAGAGAGAGAGTTGCTCCCATAAATTGTGAGCATGATTTTACTGGTATACATATATATACATTATATATATAATATATATATACATACATAATACCTCTCCCAATTTTTTCTGCAACTCAGCACACAAATATGGTAAAGGACGAGGCATCCCAAGCGGTGCAGAGGTGTATAAAAAAACACACACATAGCCTTCCTTTGACACAAATCTCCATATATAACAAGGACCTTTTTAGGAGGCTACTCCGCTTTGGAATAGATGTACTATATATACTATATATACTATATATATATATATATATATATATATTATATATAGATATATATATATATATATATATATATATATATATATAAGTCATATCACATTACCGTGTTCATATACATATATCGAGCTACAATGTCCTTTAATATCTAATTCGCTCTACCTCGGAATTAATATATTTTCATATATGCTTAACCGAAGGGGAATTTTTTCTCGATAATAGATTTACCTGTACTTGGGCGCGAACGCAGGTACATTATAAATCCAGGAGCGTCAGTGGAAGCTATAACCCCTCAACCACCGCGAGAGGCTTAAAGGTATATGTCGTCCTCTCACCTCGAATACTTTCTCGCGCTTTAAGTATTCGTGGTTTGGAGACAACATCAAACCCGCCTGCTACTCCGGTAGTTAAGTAGCGCTTTTGACAACACGTAGCATTTTACATAAGTCATATCACATTACCGTGATTCATATACATATATCGAGCTACAATGTCCTTTAATATCTAATTCGCTCTACCTCGGAATTAATATATTTTCATATATGCTTAACCGAAGGGAATTTTTATTTTCTCGATAATAGATTTACCTGTACTTGGGCGCGAACGCAGGTACATTATAAATCCAGGAGCGTCAGATGGAAGCTATAACCACTCAACCCACCGCGAGAGGCTTAAAGGTATATGTCGTCTCTCACTCAAATACTTTCTTGCGCTTAAGTATTCGTTGGTTTGGAGACACATCAAACCCGCCTCGACTCGGTAGTTAAGTAGCGCTTTGACACACGTAGCATTTTACATAAGTCATATCACTTACCCGTGATTCATATACATATATCGAGCTACAATGTCCTTTAATATCTAATTCGCTCTACCTCAGAATTAATATATTTTCATATATGCTTAACCGAAGGGGAATTTTTTCTCGATAATAGATTTACCTGTATTTGGGCGCGAACGCAGGTACATTATAAATCCAGGAGCGTCAGTGGAAGCTATAACCACTCAACCACCGCGAGAGGCTTAAAGGTATAATGTCGTCTCCTCACCGCAAAATACTTTCTCGCGCTTAAGTATTCGTTGGTTTTGGAGACAACATCAACCCGCCTCGACTACCGGTAGTTAAGTAAGCGCGCTTTTGACAACTCACGTAGCCATTTTACCATAAAGGTCATATCACATTACCGTGATTCATATACATATCGAGCTTACAATGTCCTTTAATATCTAATTCACTCTACCTCGAATTAATATATTTTCATATATGCTTAACCGAACAAGGGGAATTTTTACTCGATAATAGAGGTTTACCTGTACTTGGGCGCGAACGCAGGTACATTATAAATGCAGGAGCGTCAGTGGAAGCTATAACCACTCAACCACCGCGAGAGGCTTAAAGGTATATGTCGTCTCTCACCTCAAATACTTTCTCGCGCTAAGTATTCGTTGGTTTGGAGACAACATCAACCCGCTCGACTCCGGTAGTTAAGTAGCGCTTTTGACAACACGTAGCATTTTACATAAGTCATATCACATTACCGTGATTCATATACATATATCGAGCTACAATGTCCTTTAATATCTAATTCGCTCTACCTCGGAATTAATATATTTTCATATATGCTTAACCAACGAATACTTAAGCGCGAGAAAGTATTTGAGGGTGAGACGACATATACCTTTAAGCTCTCGCGGTGGTTGAGTGGTTATAGCTTCCACTGACGCTCCTGCATTTTATAATGTACCTGCGTTCGCGCCCAAGTACAGGTAAATCTATTATCGAGAAAAAATTCCCCTTCGGTTAAGCATATATGAAAATATATTAATTCCGAGGTAGAGCGAATTAGATATTAAAGGACATTGTAGCTCGATATATGTATATGAATCACGGTAATGTGATATGACTTATGTAAAATGCTACGTGTTGTCAAAAGCGCTACTTAACTACCGGAGTCGAGGCGGGTTGATGTTGTCTCCAAACCAACGAATACTTAAGCGCGAGAAAGTATTTGAGGTGAGAGACGA
>NC_087224.1:3966373-3986373 GCF_015104395.2 Macrobrachium nipponense
GATTGATCAGTTTGGAGAGAGAGAGAGAGAGAGAGAGAAGAGAGAGAGAGAGAGACAGACAGACAGACAGACAGGACCGACAGACAGGGAAAGAGAGAGAGAGCGGAGGAGAGGAATTCCGAAGAGAAAGAGAGAGACAGAGAAAAAGCTGAAAAACTAATAAGGTTACTTCAAACTCCATGATAGATTTTAACACATAAATGCAGAGAGAGAGAGAGACAGAGAGACAGAGAGACAGAGAGAGAGAGAGAGAGAGAGAGAGAGAGAGAGAGAGCTGAAAAACTAATAAGGTTACTGCAAACTCCATGATAGATTTTAACACATTAATGCAGAGAGAGAGAGAGAGAGAGAGAGACCACCCTTCCTGGCTATGAATATTTATGAATATTGATGAATGATCTCGGTTAATGGAAGTAGGGGAAATGGGAGATGAAGAAAAATTAATGCAGGGAGAGAGAGAGAGAGAGAGAGAGAGAGAGAGAGAGAGAGAGAGAGAGAGAAGGGGATAGCAAAGTGAAGATAACCCAATAGCAAAACTGCTACAAAGAAAAACTTCTTCGGTCAAGAGACGAACGAAGCACGAAGGAATAAAGCAATAAAAAAAAGAAGGAAACGAATAAGATAAAAACCAGAACAAGAAGACGCTAAGAAGAAGAAGAAGAAGAAAGAAAAATAAAAAGACACCCGAAAATTGTTACAACGAACGAGAACCCATTATTTTTGGGGGTTGTCTGCGCCTGTTCCCCAATAACCTTCGTCTGAAATATTCTGACACGACATGATAAATGGGAGTGAATCTTTACCCAAATGGAAGACACAGAGAGAGAGAGAAGAGAGAAGAGAGAGAGAGAGAGAGAGAGAGGTGTGTGAGAGGTGCAATAAACATAAATCATGTTTCCCCTGACGTTGCTTTCTTGCATATTGCAGAAACTGAGAAAGCGAGAGAGACAGAGAAAGAGAGAGAGAGACAGAAAGATTTGCTTTCAGTTTAAAACTAGAATTGCGGGATATGAATATTTCATTATTAATATTGACTATTAAGCCATTTACATTGAGAGAGAGAGAGAGAGAGAGAGAGAGAGAGAGAGAGAGAGAGAGAGAGAGAGAGATTTGCTTTCAGTTTAATAAATCCAGAATTGCGAGATATGAATATTTCATTATTAATTTTTACTATTAGGCAATTTACATAGAGAGAGAGAGAGAGAGAGAGAGAGAGAGAGAGAGAGAGAGAGAGAGAAATCATTATTCGTATTGACTATTGAGCCATTTACGGTGAGAGAGAGAGAGAGAGAGAGAGAGAAGGAGAGAGATGAAGAGAATTTTTTATTGTTGTTAGCTTAAAATCATCACCGTCAAGAAATTAATATCTTGTGATTGTCATAATTAACGGTTACAATTTGTAATTTTCACCAGAAAATCGAGAGAGAGAGAGAGAGAGAGAGAGAGAGAGAGAGAGACGGAAACATAAATAAGTACTTCCCTTCACTGTTTATTTATTATCAGTTTCATTTCAGTACTGTCAACACTGGAGTTGATTCAGTGTAAACAAAGTGTAAACAAAGAGATTATTATTTACACATGTTGATTGTCTGTAGTTTGTGGAGCTATTCCCTGTTTGTTTGTGATTGTTTATGTTTGTTTGTGACTCTTTGTGTTATAGACCTTTCCTATTTCAGTAAGAAATATACAAGTAATTTCCATCTTTCTAAATCTAAAAGTAAAATGAAATGACACTGAATATTAAGGAGAGAGAGAGAGAGAGAGAGAGAGACTAATAATATGCATAAGGGGAAATTAGCAGAGATAAGGATTATGGATAAATGTAAAACAGGAAAATATAATGGAGAGAGAGACAGGAAGAGAGAGAGAGAGAGAGAGAGAGAGAGAGAGAGAGAGAGAGAGAGAGAGAGAGAGAGAGAGAGAGAGAATATTCATTACGTGTCCCAAACTATTTGTGTGAATTTGAATGCTCAAATTCGTGTGATGAACTTTGGGAGAAAGAGAGAGAGAGAGAGAGAGAGAGAGAGAGAGAGAGAGAGAGAGCAACAAGCACAACGCCGGAATATTATTCTCACCCTTGATTGCATCCATTCAGCAGCAGCGGCGGCGACAGAAAAAACATCGAATCAAACAAATTGTCATTTTGACGCGACTCAGCCAAGCGTGGACTGATGATAGCATTGTCCAAAGCTGTAATAATTTTAAGTATTTAAGTAAATCTAAGGTATTGTTTAAGTGTGGTTTTAATCTAAGTATTTAGGTGTATTATTTAAGTGTGGTTTTTTAAAGTGGGTGTTCGGTTTCATATATACGTACGTATTTACCTTACTTAAACAGGACAGACAACCTCACCTCCACCTCCTCCCTCCATCTGTCAAAGTCAAAATTCCCTCTAGGGCCCAAAACCGCTGAGAAAGTGACCCCCACAAAACTTATTTGAATAGTTTGTGGAGGACCACTTATTGATTTATCTGAGAAATTGGCAACCCCTCTCGCACCTGCTTCGACGGAGAGAGAGAGAGAGAGAAGAGAGAGAGAGAGAGAGAGAGAGAGAGAGAGACGTGGAGAGGATAAAATGAGAGACAGAGAGAGAGAGAGAAGAGATAATCCAATAGTACGTGAGAGAGATGGTAATTGAGAGGAAAATGAACAGAGAGAGAGAGATAGAGAGAGAGAGTTCTATTTCAAAAAAAAAAGAAATGATTATTTTACCATTTCCATTTCAAGGCAACCTTCAAAAAATCTAATATTTCCCTCCATATTCATTTTTTTATTTCAAGAATTCTATAATTGGCCCTAGAGATCCCTAAGTAAGGGATATAAGTGCCTATTAAATTTTCTAACCAACTCTCATTATTTTATATGGACGAATTCTTTAAATGTCAAGTTGTTTTCCAGAGAGAGAGAGAGAGAGAGAGAGAGAGAGAGAGAGAGAGAGAGAGAGAGAGACTATGATTACCTGTAAGGAACGCTCTAATTAACACCACTCTCCCCCCTAATTAGTCATTCGGAATTCTAAATATATATTTATTAATTATATTTATCATTATAATTATATAATTATTAATAATAATTATAAATATATTTAAATCATCATCATTATTACCTCACTATTAAAAGCCTAATTACCCATTGCAAGTATCCATATATATATATATTATTATATATATATATATATATATATATATAATTACATACATACTTTCCCACGTAAGTTAATCACTTCTAATCACCCTTCTTTTGAAACTCCTAAATACCATCAAGGGTCACTGACCTGGGATGACCTCTCACATTCATTAGGAACCTATTTTTTTTCATGTCACGAGAGCCCTCGACTTAATAAGCATATGATTTTGTAGAAAGGTCAAGTTATATTAAGGGATTATGAGAGCGGTGAGATCTAGTGGTTTTTTTTTTTCTGGCATGGTGGATGATTGCTGTCAAAAGTAACCTTGAATTTAACTGATTTTATACCAGCAGACTCAAGATAAATTTTATATCTATCACAGAAATTAAACAGAGAAATATGTAAATAAAAAATCTATTTCCACGACCAGCACTGCCAAAATTAATCCTATTTAACCTTGAGTTTAACCAGAAAAATAACCCAATTTAACCTTTTCAATTCAACCAGGCTTAAACCAACAAACTCAAAAGTTTAACAAGAAAGTATGTAAAATTTTAAAAACATTATATTCATAACCATTACTGCCAAAATTAATCCTATTTAACCTTGAGTTAACCAGAAAAATAACCCAATTTAACCTTTTCAATTCATCCAGGCTTAAGCCAGCCAACCCAACGTAAAATACAACAGCAGAAACAGCTTAGTCCAACTTCGCCAAGAATTTGAGTTTAAAATATCAGACAGAAGCCTTTTGTGAACTCGCACAAGTTATAATGACGACAGAATTTTTGCTTGGGCTTATAAGGCTATAAAAACAGAGAGGGAGACTCTCTCTCTCTCTCTCTCTCTCTCTCTCTCTCTCTCTCTCTCTCTCTCTCTCTCGTGTCGTGTGCTTCTCGATTTTATTGTAGTTTGCTTTTTCATTATCTAATTTCTTTTCTTGGTGTCATTATTAGAGAGAGAGAGAGAGAGAGAGAGAGAGAGAGAGAGATAGAAATGCTATTACAATCAGAGATAGTAATTGTTACTATAATCATGAGAGAGAGAGAAAGTATTACTAACAGTCCTGAGAGAGAGAGAGAGAGAGAGAGAGAGAGAGAGAGAGAGAGAGGAATAAGTATTATCATGATTATTTAAGAGATTAAGAATTACTATGCTTATGAGAGAGAGAGAGAGAGAGAGAGAGAGAGAGAAATTCAATAAACCAATTCAACACCAAGAATTTAAAAAAAAAAATTACAACATCCCTAATGAGAAGCAAACCATTAACCAAGGCTAAGATGTCACCTTACTGACATCAACGAATGAAAAAGGACCTCGTTTTTGCCTGCAGGGGGTCCAAACGACCCCTATAAATTACATTGGAGGGCCCCCTATAAATTGCATAGAATGTTATAGAATGTGTTTGCTCTGATGCTCTCTCTCATCACACCTGTCCTATTATTCTTTCATTTTCTATTTTCTTTCATCCATGATTCCTGGTGCTCTTATTGGCATTGGGAATGGGATGGATCTGGAATTATAGGAATGGGAATTCGTTTTACAGGTCCGGTTCTCTGTTTGATATTTACCGGTATCATTAATTAATCTGTAGGATATTATTCAATATCTTTCTGCTTTTGTGTATAGTATTCATTATAGTTTTGATCCTGTGTGTAGAACCAATTATAGTTTCTCTCGTGTATCATACTATAGTTTCTTTCCTCTACAGTATTAACTGTTTAATATTCATCTGTATCATTAAACTATAGGATATTGTAGTCATTATATTATTGGGTTATTTTGGCTGCTAATTCTCTCTACGACTTACAGAGAAACTGTAGAACTGTAGGATTCGTCTCAGCTGATACCAAAGCCCTCCCAGGGTGGAAAAAGGTCTATGATAACCTATATCCACTGTGTATACAGTCACTTGAAAGCCTGCCTGTCAGTCCATATGCAAATGACTGTAAGTATTGGTGAGGTCCCTTTTAGCTGTCACAATTTATTGGGCTTTCAAAATACCATTGTTTGTGATTCCAGCTGATACCAAAGCCCTCCCAGGGTGGAAAAAGGTCTATGATAACCTATATCCACTGTGTATACAAGTCACTTGAAAGCCTGCCTGTCAATCCATATGCAAATGACTGTAAGCATTGGTGAGGTCCCTTTTAGTTCTCGTCCAGAAGCCTCAGACAGAAACAAACCAAAAGGATTTGGATGAATAACACAAAAACTTACAAAGTTTTGGGGCGAAATACCCCATACCCAGTGGCCCCTGGGCATATACCAGTCCACGTCAGAACAAACAAGGACAAACAGGAACAAACACAGACGAAAAAAACAAACAAAAACACAGGACGATGAGACATGAGTGGACGGCAAACACAAACAGTAGCACAGGACGAAAGTAATTTTTGAATTCAATCTCTGAGTGCTTCCTTCAGATCGCTTCTATGAAAGAGTTCTATAGAGGAGTCAGCTCCTATGGAACTTGACTCCTATAGAGTAGGCACGTGCTCCAGAAAAATGGAGTAGACTCCAGAATCTACTCTGGAATGTTTTCTGTCAACAAATAGAGAGAGGAATTAAAATCCAGGACAAACTCTGCCAAGATGGGCTTCTTTCTGATGAGTCGTGAATATTTTAATGGCTGTTTGAACTTGGAGTTCTTGAGACAGAATAGAAACAGTCTCGTTTATTTAGGCTGTTGACTTTTTTTTCGGGTGGGGGGGGTCTTATTTTTTTCTAAGGGGCTGGGGATAAGGGGGAACTATTACCCCTTGATCTAGATTCCCAAGGTGTGTTACAATTTGTTGTTACTTAGTTCATTTATAATTTTTCTATTAATAGGCAATAGTGTTTTTCAATTTATTATTATTATTATTATTATTATTATTATTTTTTTTTTTTTTTGTTTTTTTTTTTTTTTTTTTTTTTTTTTTTTTTTTTTTTTTTTTTTTTTTTTTTTTTTGCTCTATCACAGTCCTCCAATTCGACTGGGTGCTATTTATAGTGTGGGGTTCCGGGTTGCATCCTGCCTCCTTAGGAGTCCATCACTCTTCTTACTATGTGTGCCGTTTCTAGGATCACACTCTTCTGCATGAGTCCTGGAGCTACTTCAGCCTCTAGTTTTTCTAGATTCCTTTTCAGGGATCTTGGGATCGTGCCTAGTGCTCCTATGATTATGGGTCTTTACGATTTCCACTGGCATATCCCATATCCTTCTTATTTCTATTTTCAGATCTTGATACTTATCCAATTTTTCCCTCTCTTTCTCTTCAACTCTGGTGTCCCATGGTATTGCGACATCAATGAGTGATACTTCTTCTTGACCTTGTCAATCAACGTCACGTCTGTCTGTTTGCACGTATCACCCTATCCGTTTCTGATACCATAGTCCAGAGGGATCTTTGCCTGATCGTTTTCTATCACTCCTTCAGGTTGGTGCTCGTACCACTTATTACTGCAAGGTAGCTGATGTTTCTTGCACAGGCTCCAGTGGAGGGCTTTTGCTACTGAATCATGCCTCTTTTTTTTGTACTGGTTCTGTGCAAGTGCCGGGCATTCACTTGCTATGTGGTTTATGGTTTCACTTTTCGTATTGCACTTCCTACATGGGAGAGATGTTATTTCCGTCTATCGTACTTTGAACATATCTGGTTCTTAGGGCCTGATCTTGTGCAGCTGTTATCATTCCTTCAGTTTCCTTCTTTAGCTCTCCCCTCTGTAGCCATTGCCAATTGTCATCGCTGGCTAGTTCTTTAGTCTGTCTTATGTATTGTCCGTGCATTGGTTTGTTGTGCCAGCCTCTGTTCTTTCTGTCTTTCTCCTGTCTCTGTATATTTCTGGGTCTTCGTCTGTTTTTATTAGTCCTTCTTTCCCATGCACTCTTTAGCCACTCGTCTTCACTGGTTTTCAGATATTGCCCCATGCTCTGTTTTCGATGTTGACGCAGTCCTCTATACTTAGTAGTCCTCTCCCTCCTTCCTTTCGTGTTATGTATAGTCTGTCCGTATTTGCTCTTGGGTGTAGTGCTTTGTGTATTGTCATATGTTTCCTGGTTTTCTGATCTATGCTGCGGAGTTCTGCCTTCGTCCATTCCACTATTCCTGCGCTGTATCTGATTACTGGCACTGCCCATGTGTGTTTAAGGCTTTTATCATATTTCCGGCGTTGAGTTTTGACTTGAGTATCGCCTTGAGTCTCTGCATATATTCTTTCCTGATCGTGTCCTTCATCTCTTGGTGTTTTATATCTCCTCCTTCATTATTCCCAGGTATTTGTATCCTGTCTCATCTATGTGTTTGATGTTTGCTCCCATCTGGTAGCTTTATCCCTTCAGTTCTCGTTACTTTGCCTTTTTGTATGTTGACTAAGGCATGTTTTTCTATTCCAAACTCCATCCTGATGTCCCCAGATACAATCCTTACAGTCTGGATTAGGGTATCTATTTCCTTGATGCTCTTACCATACAGCTTGATGTCGTCCATGAACATCAGATGGTTGATTCTGTTGCCTCTTTTCTTGAGTTGGTACCCGGCATCCATCTTCTGTAGTACTTTTGTCATGGGAATCATGGCTACTACGAAGAGTAGTGGGGACAGTGAGTCGCCCTGGAAGATCCTCTTCCTGATATTAACCTCTGCTAGTCTTATTCCAGAGCTTGTAAGTATTGTATTCCAGTTGAGCATTGTATTTTTGAGGAAGCTGATGGTATTTTCCTCTGCTCCCATATATTTTCAGGCATTCTATTAGCCATGTGTGTGTATCATGTCGAAGGCTTTCTTATAGTCTATCCATGCCATGCTTGGTTGGTTTTCCTTCTCCTACTGTTCTTCATTACCATTTTGTCTATCAGGAGCTGGTCTTTTGTGACCCTACACTTCCTTCTGCAGCCTTTCTGTTGGTGGGGGATGGTGTTTGTCTCCTCTAGGTAGTTGTATAGCCTTTCACTGATGATACCTGTTGTAACTTCCACATTATTGGTAGGCAGGTGATAGGCCTGTAGTTACTGGCTATATTTCCCTTACTCTTGTCTTTTTGTACTAAGGATGTTCTTCCTGTGGTCATCCATTTGGGTGCTTGGTGATTTGAGATACAATGCTGGAGTTGTTCTGCTATTCGTGGGTGTAGGGCCTTGAAGTTTTTGAGCCAGTATCCATGGACTTCATCGGGACCTGGGGCTTTCCAGTTTGGCATTTCTTTAGTTGGTGTATGACTGTGTCTGTCGTGATGTCTGTGAATCTTTGTTTTATTCTCCCTGTTTCTTCTTCCTTGAACTTCCTGGAGCCATGTTGAATCTTTTGTTTGTTGTGATACCGGATTGCTCCATATGTTTTCCCAGAGTCTCTTACTTTGTTCGGCTTCAGGACGGAATTTCTGGGTGGTTGTCTTCCCCTCTTAGTTGGCTGTATAGTCTTTTCTGGTTGGTTCCGAATAGTTTGTCTGTTGGTATCCCTTATTCCTGTTCATGTACCGTTGGATCTTATGTGCTTTGGCCTTGAGCCTCTGTTTTACATCTTCTATTGTGTTGTTTAATCCCCTCTCTTGTACTTTGTATTTCTCGTTGAGTTCCTCCTTGTTTCTTGCTTCTTAGCCTTTTTTTCTGCCATCTCTTTCAGTTTACTCAAGTCAGATCTCATCACCATGATTTGCTTTTCCAGGCGCCTTTTCCAAGGAGGTTGCTGTTTGGTTTCTGTTGGGTTGGTTGTGCTGGTGGTGTTGGTGTTCGAATTCCCATCAGTTCTGCTACTAATCTTGCTCCTGCATATGTCAAGTTATTTGTTTCTGTGATACTGGTGGTCTGTATTATGCAGTATTTCATTGACCTCACTTGTTTTCTCCCTCAATTTCTTGGTGTTTGTAGGCTTTCATGGATGGGGATCTTGTTCTCTCTGTATCTGGCTCCATCCATTGTCTAATCTTTTTCTACCCATTCCGTCCTCTCTGTTACTTCGTCGGTGTTTCTTCGTGTGTCGTTGTTTGATACCTCCCTGTCGTCTTCAGTGGCATCGTCTCTCAGTTCGTCTTCGTGTAATTCGTTGTCGTGTGACATTTCCCTTTCCAGTTCTTCTCTTTCTGTTTGGGGAGAGCCAGTTCTTTTTTCTTTATGTTCCTTCTTTGGTCTGCAGCCTCTGCTCTGTTTTGTTGTTATTCCTCTCATTCCAGATGTTGACCAATCTTCTTCTATATCCTCTCTCCGTCGGGTTGCTTCTGATGTAGCATCTCCATATTTCCTTATTTTCTCTCTTGTCCATTTCTCCTTTTTGCCTCTGTAGCTCCAATCTCAGGCTGTTGATTATTGTCGTTGTGGTGATCAGTTGCTGGATGACGACCTCCAAGTACCTGACCGTCTTCCCCTTCAATTGGGTTGAATACCTGGTTGCCGGACGAAGCTCCTCTGTTGCCAGAGGTTCCATTTACGTCGTTGTCGTTTAATCCTTTATTTCTTTCCATCATTGCTGAGTTTTGCTATTTAACCCATAGCTGGACCCTACCCCATCAGGGATAGGTACTCATTTACAGCTGAGTAGACTGAGGAAATTATGGTAAAGATCCTTTCAAGGAATCAACGCCGAGGAGAGCGGTCACCCATCCAATGACTGACCAGAGCCAATGTTGCTTAACTTGACTAAGTCTATTGACGACCTAACCCACTCCTCCACGGCGCCACATATTATTATTATTATTATTATTATTATTATTATTAATTATTATTATTATTATTATTATTATTATTATTATTTATATATGAATTTTACAGATAAACTATGATACCATAGTCATCAAAGTCATTAACGATATATACGTATATATAGGATATATATATATATATATATATATATATATATATATATATATATATATATATATATATATATTATATATATATATATTATATATACTTGAAGCAAGCGAGCTTTCGTCTGGAGCTGCCCGACATCCTCGGGCTGGGAAGCTGAGGGTGAACTGATCTTGGAGTGGTGTCCGTCCTCGTTTCTATTTGGGGTTGACACCAGGGAGTCTGCTCCATGCTGATCTACTATTGGCTGATGGCTGTAGGTCTTCGTTTTCATTGGTGGCTTGAACCGGGTCTATTATTATTATTATTATTATATTATTATTATTATTATTATTATTATTATTATTATTATTATTATTATTATTATGACTGAAAGCGTTCCAATGTTGACAAAAATGATATTCAAAAAGCAAGAAATGAAACAAAATGACAAATAATGGAGGGTAATAAAAATAGATGACTAAAATAAAATCTCTCTCTCTCTCTCTCTCTCTCTCTCTCTCTCTCTCTCTCTCTCTCTCTCTCTCTCTTTCTAAAACACTACCTCTTCCATTTTTCATAAACTAAAAATAATCTTTTTTATAAATGACTTTTTTCAGAATATTGATGGTGTTGAATTTCTCTGTTAGACAATTTGCAAGAGAGAGAGAGAGAGAGAGAGAGAGAGAGAGAGAGAGAGAAAGAGAGAGAGAGGTTTTCTCCCTGAATATTCAGGAAAACGAAGGAATAAAAGAAGCATATTTAAAAAATTGTTTTTTATATATGAAGTTTCAGTGTGTTGTTAAAAATTTACCTTTTTTTCATTTTTTGAAAAAAGATTTATTTTATTTACCATTAAATTTTTTTGTAATGAAATTGAGAAGGGTCTTTGTGTTGCGTAGTCTAAAATAAACCCTTTATGTTTTGTGAAAATTTTAATGTATGTATAATATATATATATATATAACTTTTTATTCAGCATAAATAAAAAAATAAAAAAAGTTAACTGTACCATTGAAACATATTATGTCAACATTGCATTGACAATATTATCTATTTGAAAAGTCTACAAATCAGAGTTAGGATGCGTGAATGTATATGTACGATTCTCTCTCTCTCTCTCTCTCTCTCTCTCTCTCTCTCTCTAGGTCCAAACACACACACACACACACAAAGAACTCCTGGCCTGGGGTATTTATTGTGTAAATGAAGCCTGGCTGGTGTTAATGAGATGTTAGGTGGCACGAGAGAGAAATAGAGAGAGAGAGAGAGAGAGAGAGAGAAAGAGAGAGAGAGTCCTTCAAAGAATTAATTAAGACATTCCTCAATGCACACAAACTCACTCGGCATTTCCCTGGTATTACTGCCATGCGATAATGAGAGAGAGAGAGAGAGAGAGAGAGAGAGAGAGAGAGAGAGAGGGAGTTTAACTGAAATGAGTAACAGACATTAACTGAGAGAGAGAGAGAGAGAGAGAGAGAGAGAGAGGGAGGGATGGACGTAAGATTACGACACACCCCTTCCTCCTTTCCTGTAAACAACACGTAACCACCACCTAACCCCCACCACACAAAATCGATCCCCCAAGCGGGGTGGGGTGTTGGGTGTATCACGTTTAAGAGCTACGCTGATTTCCCTTAGAACATTAAAATTAATTTTGCCTCGGGGGAGAAATAGAATGTGTCAATAAGACGATTTAATTACCTGCTCCTTATTTTGGCCTCTTTAGAGCTAATGGCCTTGATTCTGGGAAAGGCTCTCTCTCTCTCTCTCTCTCTCTCTCTCTCTCTCTCTCTCCCTCTCTCTCTCTCAGATGCCGCCCAAGAACTTAGTTATTCGGTGGGTTATTTGTGAATTAAATTTGAAACCAAGTTGAACATCTGAACATTAAATGAGAGAGAGAGAGAGAGAGAGAGAGAGAGAGAGAGAGAGAGAGAGAGTTGAGAAAGTGTAACATAAACAGAAATCAAATTGCATTGAGTTGCAGGTGTGATTGTATGATTAAAATTTAACAGGAACATGGAGAGAGAGAGAGAGAGAGAGAGAGAGAGAGAGAGAGAGAGAGAGAGAGAGAGATCATGTGTGTGTGTGTGTTTGTGTAAAATTTAAATGAGTTCAGCTACAGCCCCCACGGTACCCCGGTGTTAGATTTGGCCCAAATTCTCCCGCTAGTTATTGAGAGAGAGAGAGAGAGAGAGAGAGAGAGAGAGAGAAAGGACCACTTTACAGTTTAGACACCCAACAACAAAAACTTCACCGTCATTATAACTTCTTGGGACCCAAACTTAGTCCGAGGTATTTTAACCAAAAAATTCTTGTCAACTCAGGGACGCCTCGTTTTTATCCCTTAAGTTTTAAAAAAAATAAATAAATAAAAATATCTCCCTTGGCCTAACTTTCGCATTGATTTTTATCACTGGGATATTTTTATGGTAAGGCAGTGAGTCACAGTGAGACCTGAGTCCTCACGGGAATGACTTACAGGATAAATGAGTGTTATTATTTTAAAATACAATTGAGATGTTAGATTCTTAAGTTTGTGTCTATATATATATCTATATATATATATATATATATATATATATATATATATATATATATATATATATATATATATATATATATAGATATTGTTACGTATTAGCCTGGCCTTGAAGGGGCTCAAATACGTAAACGGAAATAGTTGAAGGAAAAAGCAGAATAAATTGATTGAACTTACCATAAAAGGATTTAAAGTGTTAATTTACTCTAGAGGAAAAGGTCGCCAGAAAACTCAGCTAATTACTTTACATCTATTTATTTACAAGAGGCTGCTTAACAGCCTGGGAAGTAAATGCAACTGGTCCACACGTGGACTAATAATATCTCTCAAGGGGATGATAGTTGGCTTAAAATGAGATTCACGTAAAAGCTGGTTTTCACAATGGTTCATATGTCTTGCGGTAAAGCATCACTTGCGGGCGCCAAGACTTGGACACGTGACTCAGGGAATCTGGAAAAGATCCCAGATTAGACAAAGATAAAAAAAAAAGGACTTCTTGCACAAGTTACGATTATTCAGTTCTCTAACACTGGGGAAAAGGCACTCTAGTGTTTAAGTGAGGTATGCAATGACTTTATTTGTCTGGGACGATCACACAAGGGGAAGCATGCGGCCACAAGGCAGTGAGAGGAACAGAGGGATATTCATTGAGTTGGAAGTTTGAATTGTGAAAATGGGGAGTAAATAGACACTAGGAAGGGATGCCATGATCAGTGGACCTTTGTAGAAAAGTGGCCCTGGCTTTTGTCTCAGGTCTGGGGGCTCTGCGCGCGCCAGTAACGCCGTTAGGCCTAAGTGTGGAAGGCTGGCTGCCGGGACATCCGTCCGAGGTCACGACTGGAGCTGACTGAGAGCGACGGCAGGTGTGTCACCTGGGTGTTGGGGGTCAGCTTAACCCCCCAAGAGCAGGGCAATCCTGGAAACAAAACATACAGCCAGCAGAGGGTTCACAGGAAAAAGGAGCTTAAGACGTAGGCCTAATAAGTACCAGTCTACCTACATCCTTCCCTTTGGGATACGTCCCTAAAGCTGACAAGAGTCTATTTTCCCCCTTCTAGCAGGAAATTCCTATCTCTGGCTGGCTAGCTTTGGTTTCCTGCCTAAATCAGCTGATATTTGGAGGAATATGGCTGCCTTTTTACAAATCAAAATATTTAACTAAATGCTGAGTAGACGAGGAGATCAATAAACGTAGCAATATATATAGTATATATATATAATACCATACTTTGCTTTAAAAAATTATCTATGGATAATTATAGACGTTCTTTTTCATTATAATTCTAATCATTTGCACAAACTCAATAACTACTTGACCCAAAGATTAAAAAATCAGATTGGGCCGTTTCCATCAGAAGGTTATCTGATAAAATATCCAACCTGGTTATGGATCATATCTGGCAAAATGTGTTCCAGGAAATTAATTTTGCAAGGATTAATTTTGCAATATTAATTAGAGATGGGGTTCCCTCACTCCCCCCCTCCCCTCGCCCCCCCCTCCAGTAAATAAAATCAAATCGCAGATTGAAACTGAACATTAATATCGTTTCAATTTGTTTATTTTTTTTTCCTTTTTTACGTTTTCTGAAAACAAAAACAGACCTTTTCGTTTGATTTGATCAATGAGTTGTTACGTGATAGAGTTTGTAGGTATGGTATGTATGTATGTATGTATGTATGTATGTTTCCCAGTTAAATATATACGTATATATACATGTATATTTTTATTTATGTTTATACATGTATAGATATGTGTGAGTGATTGTATACAACGTATATATATCTATATATATATATATATATATCATATATATATATATAATATATATATATATATATATATATAGATATATACATATATATATATATATATATATATATATATATATATATATATATATATATATATATATATATATGCATATATATATATATATATATATATATATATATATATATATATATATATATATATTATATATATGTATATATATATATATATAGATATATATATATATATATATAATATATATATGTGTGTGGTGTGTGTATATATATATATACAATTATATATATATATATATATATATATATATATATATATATATATATATATATATATATATATATATATATATATATATATATATATTTATATATATCCCCTTTACCTAAATCATAGCCAGCAAACTAATCTCCTAATAAAATACTTCCATTAACCCCGGACAAAAAAAAACAAAAAACCTTTTCGCATAAATATATCACATAAATATATCGCATAAACATATCACGTAAATAGATATCATAATATCATTCAGGGGGAAATCAGCCGCCCGTAATTTTTCAATCAGAAACGAATCATATCAATTTCGCGAGAGATGAAATCACAAAACGCGTAATTCGGGGTCATCTCTAAATCAGGTTATTCGGCGCAGTCGTGTTTCCTGTACAGCGTCTGACCAAGGCCACCTGAAAATAGATCTCTCTTTCAATGGTCTAAGTATAATAATGCTGCATGATCCCCGCGTCCCTTGAAACTTTGACCACCGCCCGGTGGTGGGCCTTTCTGTAATCGTTGCTAGACGCACGATCAAAACTACTGATGCTAGAGGGCTGCAATTTGGTATGTTGGATGACTGGAGGGTGGATGATCAACATACCAATTTGCAGCCTTCTAGCCTCAGTGGTTTTTGAGATCTGAGGGCGGACACCTATAGTGTTGCCAGATGCACGATCGTGGCTAACTTTAACCTTAAATAAAACAGAAACTACTAAGGCTTGAGGGCTGCAATTTTGTATGTTGGATGACTGGATGTTGGATGATCAACATACCAATTTGCAGCCCTCTAGCCTCAGCAGTTTTTAAGATCTGAGGATTATTTTCTGGTTGAAATATTTGTGATAATTCGAACAGGAAATGATTAATTACTGAATGTTGATGAATGCACAATTTTTATATAAAGTGAAAAATTTAAATTATATATTTTTTTAATTAATGAAATTTTGGTCCATTTTCGTCGAGCTAATTAAACTTAAGGTATATTTTTATAATTAGAGGAAATTCAAGTTCAATTAATTACAAATATTACGAAAAAATAAACATAAATGAACATTTATTTAATGAAACATTTCAAACTGTATTATGATATCAAGCTGAATTTAACCCTTTGGAAAAAATCATCTTTTATTTAACATAACCTAACATAAAAAAACAAAGTCAACAGTAAAACGCATCGGTAGTTAAAGTATGCCAAAACACCTTTGCAAACCTGCATACCCCAGCCAGCCAGCGTTACGGACACACATACACACGAACAGACACACAAAGAGGAAACAAACCAATGGCTTTAGGAGATATTTCCATTCAAATTGAAGGATTCAAGGTCTATCAGTATTTGACATCCTGCCTTACTGGATGGGTTGTTTGCTGTCGTGGGCCTCTGTGATTGATGCATTGGGTGAAGAAAAATGTTTCTGTAAATTTTTTTTCTTGAAAAATGTTTCTGTAAATGTTTTTTCTTGAAAAATGTTTCTGTAAATGTTTTTTTGTAAAAATCTTTCTGTAAATGTTTTTTGGAAAAATTGTTTCTGTAAATGTTTTTTCTTGAAAAATGTTTCTGTAAATGTTTTTTTGAAAAAATCTTTCTGTAAATGTTTTTTGGAAAAAATGTTGACGTAAATGTTTTTGAAAAATTGTTTCTGTAAATGTTTTTTTTTTGTAAATGTTTTTTTTAATGTTTCTGTACATGTTTTTTGAAAAAATGTCTCTGTAAATGTTTTTTAATGTTTCTGTAAATGTTTTTTTTTAAATTCTGTAAATGTTTTTTTTTTTTTTTAAATGTTTCTGTAAAAAAAAATTTCAAACATTTGCTTAGAGGAAGTGTTTTGAGTAAATATATTTATTGTTTTGGTAGTGAACATTCATGGAGTTGGGTTGAATAAATGTTTGGACTTGGTGATTCTGTTTTGAGTGAAAAAATATTTTTTGGGATGTTTTAAAATATTGAAAATGTTATTCAGGATTTTGTAGATGTTTGTGGTAAATGTTTCTCTGTAGAATTATGTAGCGAAACATTTACCACAAAAATCTAAAACAAAACCCTGAATAACATTTTCAATATTATAAACACCAAAAAAAAAAAAACAAACATTTTGAACCCCCAAAACAAAATCACTACACGCAAACATTCATTAGAACCCAACCTCATGAATATCCACGTCCAGACATTAAACACATCCCGTTCAAAACATTTCCCCTAAGGCAAACGTTTGGAAAAATATATATATATAAAACTTTTTTCAAACAAAAAACTCAATCACAGAGGCACAGGACAGAAAACACACTATCATTAAAAACCTGACGTAAACAAATATCCCCAAATACTGATAGACTTTGAATCCATCAATTTAGATGGAAATGTCTCCTAAAGCTATGGGTTTGTTTCCTCTGTTTGTGTCTGTGTTTGTATGTGTATTTGTGTGTACGTAACACCAGCTAGCTGGTTGTACAGGTTTTGTGGCATTCCTAATGACCAATGCATTGAACAGGAGACAGGTATTGTAAGGTTAGGTTAAGTTTTTTTTTTTTTTTTTTTTTTTTTTTTTTGCAAAGGGTTAAATTCAGCTATGTGTCTTATAAGGTTTGGGATATATTTTTTATAAATGAGATATTGCTTTATAGTAATTATGTCTGTGTTAGGTTAGAGAGAGAGCGAGAAAGAGAGAGAGAGAGAGAGAGGGGGGGTGGTTAAAAAAGTCTGTATATTTCCTTTAGAATCCCTTATACAAAGAGAGACAGAGAGCTGTCAGTAAGTCTGTATATTTCTTTTCGGATTCCTTGTACAAAGAGAGAGAGAGAGAGAGAGTTACAAGGATTAGGATGTCTCAAAGACTGGTCAGTCCATCCTAAGAGGAGACATCGTGTGCTCACTTACCTGTAGGAGCAGGTTTTACTGTGCATTCAGTGTCCTAATGATTTTGTCTAGCTTTCTTTTAAACTCTTCCACACTGTTGCTGTTTACAACTTCTGCTGTCAGTTAATCCACGTGTCACATATCTTGTATGTAAAGAAGTTTCCACAATGGAATGTGTTGTATCTCTTCAGTTCTAGTTTCCATCCATTATTCCTTTTCTGGGTTTCGTTTAATGTAAATAGGTTACTGTCTACTTTTGTTTTGCCTTTCAGTATTTTAAATGTTTCTATTCATTGTCCTCGCAGTCGTCGTGTTTCTAAGCCATACATGTTCAGGCTCTCTACTATCTATTTCAAGGCCCATGACACCCTCCTTTTTTGATATAACTAATGAACTAGGCTTCTGATTAATGTGAAACTGAAACCACCAGAGTTTGAGACACCGACCTAATTAAGAAAAATGGATTCAAGCATCTACTCCGCATTATTGTCTTACTTTATATCGAGAAATGTCATCTCAATTTTGTGGCATGGTGGGAACGGAAATTAAGACCTGGCAACTAGGCGCAGAAAGACGTGTGTCGACCATGACGTGGGGCCCCGTGACGTTTACACCTGCCACGCCCCCGTTTCTGTATGGTTATGAAATAATATATAAGTTGTAGTGAATTATACTGTTCTTTAATGGAATCTAAAATACTGATTGGTTATTATGGTTTATTAAACATGACATGATACCAACCTATTCAATCCAGTCTTCAGTTTATTATTGTCTTCTTCCCTCTTGTAGTATGTTAAGAGTCGCAACACAAAAGTATTACGACAACCTTGTGGACAATGGTGAAGCATTCTAGACATGATATAAAATATCAGTAGTAGGCAGTACGCAAGGTGTCAGCAGGAGCCCTTGTCAATGCCTGTATCTAACAGACGTGTACCTTCCCTAGCACGATCACCTCTCTGAGTCTCTGACTGCCATCCGAGATTTTTATTTTCTGTCTTCTTTTTCGTAAGAATTACATATTAATGAAATAATAAACACAAGTGAAGCTAAAAATGAGTTTATTCAAACATAATAACCAATCAGTATTTTAGATTCCATTAAAGAACAGTATAATTCACTACAACTTATATATTATTTCATAACCATACAGAAACGGGGGCGTGGCAGGTGTAAACGTCACGGGGCCCCACGTCTGGTCGACACAGTCTTTCTGCGCCTAGTTTGCCAGGTCTTAATTTCCGTTCCCACCATGCCACAAAATTGAGATGACATTTCTCGATATAAAGTAAGACAATAATGCGGAGTAGATGCTTGAATCCATTTTTCTTAATTAGGTCGGTGTCTCAAACTCTGGTGGTTTCAGTTTCACATTAATCAGAAGCCTAGTTCATTAGTTATATCAAAAAAGGAGGGTGTCATGGGCCTTGAAATAGTTAGTAGTCGTCTTCGGTAACCTATTTGCCTGATGGATGGAATTAACTTTGTGGCTCTTGCTTGTACTCCTTCTAATCTATTTATGTCTTTTCTTAGTGTTGGTGACCAAAACTGTACTGCATATTGATGAGTAGAGCTGCAACACAGTTTCCTTGTTTCTGTTTTTGAACTGCCTCTTTATGTATCCCACTAGTTTCTGTGCCTTCTTTTCTCCTTTTATGCACTGTTTTGTGGATTTTAAGTCCTTGGTAATAATGACTCCAAGGTCCTCTTCTTGTTCTACACTATTTATGTCATTCCCAAGCAGCATGTAGCTGGCATGAGGGTTGTTTGTTCCTATTTGTAACACTGTACTTATCTACGTTAAAAGGCATTTGCCATTTTTTTTTACCACTCTCCTATTTTCATCAGATCATTTCTTAAACTTTCCACTGCATCTGGGTCTGCTGCATTTACACCTAGTTTGGTGTCATCTGCAAATTTGGCTATCCTGCTAGTTAAGCCTACATCAATGTCATTAATGTAAATCAAAAACAAGAGAGGGCCAAGGACAGAACCCTGGGGAACTCCGCTTGTTACATCTTCCCATTCTGATTCTTCACAATTTATTACGACTCTCTGTTTTCTTGAGTTAGCCAGTCTTCGACCCATTCTGTTGTTTCTCCTACAATTCCTAAAGCTCTAACTTTTGTCATGAGTTTCTTGTGTGGGACTTTGTCAAAGGCCTTTTGGAAATCTAAGTAGAATATATCTATTGCTCTACTACTGTTGTAAATACCAAGCATGTCATGAAAAAAACTCCAAGAGGTTTGATAGGCAGGATCTGTTTTGTCTTAAACCATGTTGGCTGTTCAAGAACAAGTTGTTTCTATCTATGTGATCCACAATTCGATCTGCAATTAAGGACTCAAAAATCTTGCAAACGACCGACGTTAGGCAGATTGGTCTATAATTTCCAGGCACTTCTCTTGGACCTTTTTGGTAAACTGGGGCCATATTTCCTAGTTTCAATCCTTTTGGTGCCTTTCTTTGTTCAGCACTTTTCCTGTGGAGTTTATATAGGTAAGGAACTATCTCCTCTTTTAGCTCTTTAATTTCTCTTGAATGAATCCCATCCGGGCCAGGAAATTTGAACTTGAGTTTGTCTATTTTGTTTTTATTGTCCTCTTCTGTAAATATTATTTTGTCCAGTGGTTCTGCCCCTTCTTATTTAATAGC
>NC_087224.1:3988873-4001373 GCF_015104395.2 Macrobrachium nipponense
AAAAATAAAAGAAGTCATTATGATAATTGGCTTCATATGATTTAGCTACGGGCTCTCTCTCTCTCTCTCTCTCTCTCCCCGTCTCCATATATAGGTGTGTGTGTTCGTGTGTTTATATGCGTACACACACACACGCTCAATATCTATTGAGATCAAACCGCCCACACCCCTTTTTTTTTTTATTTCCCTCCGAAGTAAAATTCACCAGCCAACACCTCCCCCGAACCGAAGTTTAGCAATATTGCAAAAGGCGACGAAAGTTTCTCACAGAATTTTGTAGGATGAGTATTCATCCTTATCTTCCTAATCTATTTTCCCCCTCTTCCTCTTTTACTCTTTCACTCTTTATCACCTCCTAATCTCGGTTCAATTCCTCTTAATTTTGCTGGCTCGGCGAGGAAGCCTAAAAACAAACAGCTGGTTTTACGTCAGGTGACGTAGTAATTGTTATGTTCGGCGATCGTAAATCTCGTCTATTGATTATAAGGTTTTTATGGTCTGTTATTAGACGACTTTATGGGATGAGGCGCGTCTGTATCTCCATTCATTCTCTCTCTCTCTCTCTCTCTCTCTCTCTCTCTCTCTCTCTCTTTGACAAAATCATTAGGAGGACACTGTGAATGCACAGTATACCTGCTCCTACAGATAAGTGAGCACACGATGTTCTCCTCATAAGATGGACAAGTCTTTGAGACATTCTAATCCTTGTAACTCTCTCTCTCTCTCTCCTCTCTCTCTCTCTCTCTCAGTCAGTCAGTCAGTCAGTCTCTCTCTTTCTGTTGACATGTGTACATATATACGTATTTATAAATATATATGTACACACATACATACATACATATATAATGTAACATCAAAACCCAGCTCCAAGACCCTCATTGTACACAAAAATCTAAAACGAAATACAATGAACGATATCATTATCATATATCACCCCACACGAACCATTGTATAGCATAATGACTGACGCTGAATTTTATCAGAGAGAGACAATTCACTTTGTCTTAACCTTTGTTCTCGAGAGAGAGAAATAAACAGGACCTAATTAATTATCGTTTTTTTTAAATCTATTGGCACGAGAGAGAGAGAGAGAGAGAGAGAGAGAGAGAGAGAGAGAGAAAGTCAATTCATAGCAGTGGATGTTTCATTGCTATAGAAGCATATAATTATCTATTGTTTTATTTACTTTATATTGACATGGCGAAGCAAGGTGAGAGAGAGAGAGAGACAGAGAGACAGAGAGAGAGAGAGAATGTCACTCATGTTTCCCTGCCTTTTTTTGGGTCATATTTCAGAGCCTGTGATTGTGTGTATGTGAGTGTATATTTAATATGTTTGTATATTTCATCTACATGTATGCTGCATATAATAACAATAAGAGTTCTCGATATGAAATGAGTTTCTAAGTATATTTTCTAAATATACACAAACAGAATTGATTCATTTCTTACAAAATTATAGTAAGATATAATTTCTCAGACTTGCAACTAATAAATCCTATTAATGGCAAGCTACTCTATTTTGAATTGTACAGGATGAATACTTTTACACTTATAAATCCAGAGGCAACTTATTTGCACTTATAAATCCAGATCAACTGATAACTAATAACCATAATAGAATTAACTTAGAATATATATATATATATATAGTATATATATATCATATAGTATATATATATATATATATGTATATAGATATATATCCTGGAATTGTTCCATAACCCTAGCATTCCAGCAACCATCCCCATTCCCCAAATCCAGACAATGCCACCATTCTAATTCCAAAAACGATTCCATACGAGGAGACGACCCTCTTGTCCAAAGAGGTCTCTCCTTAGGAATCAGTTTCGGAATGAGATTTTTAGTGAGATTCCCGATTCCATGGAATTCTATTTCCGGAATGCTTGAGAGGCATTTTATAACTAGTGGCTGTAGTGTCTCATTTGGGCCCATTATCTATTGTGTTGGATACCTGGTGTTACGTTTAGTAGAATGTGTGAAAAAAATGTATATCTATATATATATACAATAATTATATTATCAAATAACTACCCTGAGGAAAGTAAAATTATGAAATTATTTCGATGATTCGTAAGTAAAACAGATCCTCTATAAAAATTGTTTTTTTGGGTAATAATAAAAATAAATATATAAATAAAAAAGACAACAAAACAAAATAAATTGCTATGTTATTCCCAATGCCAGTCGAAAAAATAATTCCCCTTTCATCTAATTAAAATCATACCAATAATTGATACCACGAAATGAATTATACATTCCTAACTTTAACTGGAGATCTCACCTTGTTGGCAGACCTGCCAGTCAAACTATCTTCAAGCCACTTCTGTAAGTCTGTGCTAATTATATCTGGCATCAAGTTTAATTAGGCATCTAGAATTGAATTATCGATTATGCATAATCTGTGATTGTCTAGTATTTGAATTTTTAAATATCAATAAACGGGAGTAAAGAGTAAATTACTTTGACAGATTGAACAAGATGAAAAGTTTTGACAGCTGTCAATCAGTGTGAGTGTCTACCCTCAGGAGAGAGAGAGAGGACGAAGAAGAAGTAAAGAGAGAGATAGACAAATACGAAAATTAAGAGGTAAAGACAGATTGAGAGAAAGAGGGGAGAGAGAGAGAGAAGCAGATAAACAGAGAGAGAGACAGAAAGAGAGAGAGACCTTACAGACCTTACATCTTGTTCGGGTTGCCCCAGGTCCCTTAGTGTGAGGCACCTCTAATGTCTACCAGAGAGTCACTAGTACATCTTCCGGTATATTTTGCATCTTCCAATCTTGGATGGTCTGGGATGTAGCTTAGATATTTGTCGAGCTTATTCTTAAACACATCTACGCTCACTCCTGATATATTCCTCAGATGAGCTGGCAACGCATTGAACAGACGCTGCATTATCGATGCTGGTGCGTAGTGGATTAATGTCCTGTGTGCTTTCCTTATTTTTCCTGGTATAGTTTTGGGCACTATTAATCTACCTCTGCTTGCTCTTTCTGATATTTTTAGCTCCATGATGTTTTCGGCTGTTCCTCCTATCTGTTTCCATGCCTGAATTATCATGTAGTGTTCTCTTCTCCTTTCTAGACTATATAATTTTAAGGATTGTAGTCTTTCCCAGTAGTCAAGATCCTTAACTTCCTCTATTCTAGCTGTAAAGGACCTTTGTACACTCTCTATTTGTGCAATATCCTTTTGATAGTGTGGTACCATATTATATTGCAATATTCAAGTGGACTACGAACATATGTTTTATAAAGCATAATCATGTGTTCAGCTTTTCTTGTTTTAAAGTGCAGTAACAACATTCCCATTTTTCCTTTACATTTTGCCAATAGAATTGCTATTTGATCGTTGCATAACATGTTCCTATTCATCATCACACCAAGGTCTTTAACTGCTTCCTTATTTGTGATTGTCTCATTATTAGGTCCCCTATATGCATATAGCTTTCCTTCTCTGTCTCCATAATTTATTGATTCAAAATTCAAAATACCATCCTATTTACCTCTGCCCAATCATATACTTTGTTAAGGTCTCTTTGTAGCGCGTTCCTATCTTTATCACAAGTAATTTTCTAACTTATTCTTGTGTCACCGGCGAAACTACTCACTACCGAGTCCTTAACATTACTGTCTATGTCTGCAATCATAATAACAAACAGTAATGCAGTTAACACTGTACCTTGTGGCACACCGGATATTACCTTAGCTTCATCCGATTTCTTATTGTTTGCAATAACTATCTGTTTTCTGTTGTGTAAAAATTCTTTTAACCATCTTCCTACTTTATCCACTATATTATGTTTTCTAATTTTCTTCGTTAATATATTATGATCTACCTTGTCAAAAGCTTTTGCAAAGTCTAGATAAACCACATCTGTTTCATTTCCGCTTTTCATATGTTTTTCTCACGGTAGACTAACAGTTGGGTTTGTGTACTTTTTCCGGGTACGAAACCATGTTGTCCTATATTAAACAAATTATTTTTGATTAAATGTTTCATCATATTTTTCTTCATTACCCTTTCATACACTTTCATAATATGTGATGTTAGACTCACAGGCCTATAATTACTTGCCTCTAGTCTTGATCCACTTTTGAAAGTAGGGGTAATTATATGCTAATTTTGTGCTCATCATAAATCTTGCCTGTATCTACACTTTGTCTTAATAATATTGCAAGTGGCTTTGCGATAGAATGAACTACTTTCTTGAACAAAATAGCAGGGACACCATCAGGCCCTGCAGCAGCTCCATTTTCAATTTCATTAATAACCTGCACAATATCAGCTTCATTAATATCTATGTCTGCTAAATATTCACTATTTTCATCCATCACTTCTATATCATTATCTTCATTATCAATTCTAGGGGTGAATTCTCTCTTATATCGTTCTGCCAATATGTTGCATATTTCCTTTTTTTCATTCGATAATCTCCCTTCAATTCTTAGAGGGCCTATTTCTATTCTTCTTTTATTCATCTTTTTCATGTACGAGTATAATAGTTTGGGGTTTTGCTTGATATTTACTAGGGTTTTTTCTTCCAATTCCCGTTTTTCATTTTCTTTTGATTGTATAATCTTTTGTTCTGCATTTTCTATCTTACTTTTTAGTTCGATCACTTTCCATGCATTTTTTCTTTTGCAAGACCTTTTTTCCACTTTCTGATTTTCTGGAACAAGATCCTTCTGTCTTTTGGTATGCATGACTGATGTTTACTTTTCTTCTTCGGTATATGTTTATCCACTATTTTCTCTAAAATTTTATGTAATATCTCCGTATTTACCTTTATATCATCACTTAAGAAAATGTTATCCCAATCTTTGTTTAATTCTTCATTTATTTCTGACCATTTTATATTTTTACTGTAGAAGTTGTATTTTCCATATCCTTCCCATTTTTTTTATTTCTTGCTTATCTCTGTTTTCACTTGCTTTAGAATGGACTGTTAATTCTATGACATTATGGTCTGAAATACTCGCATTATAAACTATTATTTCTTTAACATAATTCACCTCGTTCACAAATACTAGGTCTAAAGCATTTTCCTTTCTTGTTGGCAGGTGATTTATTTGTTGAATGTTGTATTCTAGTAGCATATCTAATAGCTTTTCGAATAGCCTCTTATCTTCTGCACTACTATTACTCTTTTTTATATGTATAAATACAACCACAATCTCCTATTCGTTCTTTCCAGTCTACGAAAGGAAAGTTAAAGTCTCCAGTTAGGAGAATAGTCCAGTCCTTGTGATTTCTACATATATATAATCCAATTTTTCTATTATTGTGTCAAACTCTTTAGTATTAGGGGTCTATATATTACTATGTTCATTAATTTTCCAGATTCAAATTCTACCGCTATTAGTTCATATTCTGGGTTACTATATTTCTCATATATTTTTCCTTGTTTTTTGTCTTTCCCATATATCGCGGTTCCCCCTTGATTCCTATTTTTTGATATATCTGATCTATAAGTTTGGAACCCTTTTATTTGATTGTCATTCCCAGTCTCTTGGGAATACCAGGTTTTGCTTATATTCATTATATCTATTTTCTTTTCAATTTGGGTTAGTTCTTCTAAGTACTCTATTTTTCTTTTTGAGTTACTCGTAACTAAACCCTGCGCATTCATCACTATGAGGGTGTGAGTGTTTTCTCCTTCATTTAATATGGGTAATAATAAGGATATTCCCCTGTCTCTTTCCTGTTCTGGTATGTTGTTCTTTTCCAGAAATTCTGACATTAAAAAATCCAACTTTTCCATAATATTTGATCTTCCTTCATTATAATTATTCATTTTGTGTCTGAATCTGCAATTTTCTCTGTATCTGCAATTTTTTCCAGTTTGAAGGATCATATCCTTCTAATATGTCTATGAATGCTTTTGTATCTCTTTGGTTAGGACTGTTGCTGATCTCATAGATGAGAAATGCCAGTTCCCTTCCTGCTATCTCATCGTATTGCGAATCTGCTAAAAACGCTAAATTTCGCCATTTTTTTCCACAGTTGGAACTTACTACCATCTTGATCTGATTTACTGTATTTCACTTGATAAACCAACTTGGTAGATGCTTTATCCTACTATTTTCACACTAATCTTATCACCGACAGTTCACGAACACTTCTAGATATTTTTCAATTTCCAGACGTATGCGTGATATCTGTTGATTAATTAGACTGTGCGCGGTAACGTCTCACCAAGCAAAATGGTACTGAGAGAGAGAGAGAGAGAGAGAGAGAGAAAGATGAAAATTAAGAGGTAAAGACAGATTGAGAGGAAGGGAGGAGAGAGGAATTTAGAAAGAGGCAGAGAGAGAGAGAGAGAGAGAGAGAGAGAGAGAGAGAGAATAATAGAGAGGAAGAGAGAGAATAATAGAGGGGTAAAGGCAGATTGAGAGGAAGTGAGGAGAGAGAGAGATTGAGAGAGAGGCAGATAGACAGAGAAACAGAGATAGAAAGAATAAAATAGAGAGAGAGAGAAATATGAAAATTAAGAGAAAGTAAAAAAAAGAAAGAAAAGAAAGAAAAAAGAAAGGAAAAAAGAAAGTAAAAAAGGTTAAAAAAGAAAGTTAAATAGAAAGTAAAAAAGAAAGTCAAGATTGCTATAGAAAAGCGAAAGAAAGCGCATAAGAGATGATTGCTTTGAACAAAAGACTATTATTGGGGTTTTGCCCAGAGCCGAGAAAACGATTATGAAAAAGGCCACCTTCTCGTATTTTCTCTTTCTTGGGAGAGAGAGAGAGAGAGAGAGAGAGAGAGAGAGAGAGAGAGAGAGCTTCACCTGTGATCAATATATATCCAAATATATTTCTAAAATGTAACGTAGAGAGAAACTGAAGTAGGGAAATTAATAATAATAATAATAATAATAATAATAATAATAATAATAATAATAATAATAATAATAATCTAAAATGAATAATATTAATAATAATAAATCATAAACTCTTCCCCACATTGAAAACATGCTCAGATTTCGCCACCTGGTATCCCTAACATCTGTTCCATTAGCGCCTTACCCTCTCTCTCTCTCACTCTCTCTCTCTCTCTCTCTCTCTCTCAGGAACCGGAAATGAACTCGGATTCGGAATAGGTTTGTTTCGGAATTCAACAGCGCGAATTGAATTCCCGGATGGCTTTGGAATCAGTATTCCACTCTCTCTCTCTCCTCTCTCTCTTCTCTCTCATCAGTCTCCTCTCTATCTCTCTCTCTCCTCTCTCTCTCTCTCTCTCTCTCTCGTCTCTCTCTCTCTCTCTGATTTATATATGCATAAATGTATATTTATATGTATACATACATATATAATATTTTATCATAAAAGATAGTTTTTGGTATCAAAATCAGGAAAGTCTGATGGCTATAAGTAATTATTGCTTCAATAATTACAATTCTGATAACTACAAGTGGCTGTATGGTCCAGTAATTGAGAGAGATAGAGAAAGAGAGAGAGAGAGAGAGAGAGAGAGAGAGAGAGAGAGAGAGAGAGAGAGAGAGAGTGTGTTCTTTTCTGAAATAGGACCCCGGCCTAATGGAAGCCAGCCAAGTTTACAGAATTCAGAGACTAGTGCATTCTAGACTGTGAAATTGTCCTTTTAATTCATAAAAAAAAATCATGGAAAATAATTGAAGTACTTTTGGGATTATAAAATGGTGAAATTATCTTTTAAAAAACCATTAAAGGATTCCCAAAATACAGTTTAGGGATTATTAATAATAAAATCAAAATTTAAAAAGTATTTAATGTCTAATGCTATATCATTTATTCATTGCTTACAAACTAAGCTTATAGTTTAACCTCTAGCCAACAGATTTTGTTTACTTCTTGGACAAACATAGCGTAAACAAGTGCCTATGGATTTATAGATACAAAAAAGTGCCTTTGGATTTACAAGTGCAAACAAATGCCAATGGATTTACAAGTGTAAACAAGTGTCCCTGGATTTATAAGTACAAATAAGTGCCTATGGATTTACAGGCACTTGTGTATAAACAAGTGCCTCTGGATTTACAAGTGCAAACAAATGCCTCTGGATTTACAAGTGCCAACAAGTGCCTCTGGATTTATAAGTGCAAGCAAGTGCCTTATGGATTTACAAGTGCAAACAAATGCCTATGGATTTACAAGTGTCTCTGGATTTATAAGTACAAATAAGTGCCTATGCATTTACAAGCACTTGTGTACAAACAAATGCCTATGGATTTACAAGTACCAACAAGTGCCTCTGGATTTATAAGTGCAAGCAGTGCCTTATGGATTTACAAGTGCAAACAAGTACCCATGGATTTACCCATTGGAATTATCAACCTCAAGGTAAGTGCCATATACCCAATCCATATTAGTATGTTTCATAACCATATTTCATAACCATTGTTTTTGTTACTAATAATCAGGTTAGTGTTATTGGCTTTTGTTGTATGTTATGAGTTATGGACAACAGCATTGTGCTTTTGTTAATTGATTCTCTTTTGTTTATAGTTGTATAATGTATTTAATGTTCAGTTGCAAATAATTCTCCAAAAAAATACTTTTTTATTCCCATAATTCAACTTTATTAATATTCAAAACTAAATTTTAGTTTATTAACACTATAGTTTAAGTTGTAAATATGACACTATAATTATAGTATTTAATCGTATATATAAATATATACATAATGGAATTTCCATGATTTCACCAAATATTCCTAAAAAATTCCCAAAAATTCTTTTTTAATTCAAATAGTTTTAAAAATTGCAAAACTTCAAAATTTACCAAAAACTCTAAAATCAAATCCAACAATTTTCCCAATATTTTTCCATGCATCTTTTTCCAAAAAATATTCCCAAATAAATTAAATAAATCCAAAAATTCCAAACAAACTCCAAAACATTGCCAATAATTCCCAAATATTATTCCATGAGCATTTTTCCCCAAAAACGTTCACCAAAGTTTAAACAAAATCCAAAAAAAAATCCAGAAATTTAGAAAAAAAATCCTAAAACCACCCAATATATTCCCTTACACTTAGTTTCTCCCATTTCCTTTAGAATCAAACAGGTAAATTAAAGGGAAGAAAACAGAGAGAGAGAGAGAGAGAGAGAGAGAGAGGAGAGAGGAAGAGAGGAGGGCAGAGATGAAGAGGATGATGGAGAGAGGAGAGAGAAACATTACTTGTTAAGAATGCAAATAATGCTCCCTGGATTACCAAGTATAATTGTGTTATTGTGTGTGGGATTCAATTGAAGATGAAATTTTATATTTTTGTGGGGAGTCATTTTTTTGTGATTTGATTGTAGCAAAACTTATAGAAAGGAGGTTGTGTAATTCTGCTTTTTTTATTTATTTGTTTGTTTACTTTAAATTGGGAATTTGTGTTTAAATTTGAATTCAAGTTTAAATTTTCTCGAAGAAAATAGATCAGTCAAATCAAATGTTATTTTTGGCAGAGGTGAATTTAAGACAAAACAGAATTTTAAATAAAATCATATTTTTGTTTATTTTTTGACTCAATTATCAGCTAACTAACCGATGAAATAATTTTTTTTTGAAAATTATCTCTACATACATTTAAATTAAAGCTAGAAAAATTCTAGGCAAATATAATCATTTTAGGAAAAAAATATTTTTTAAAATTATAATCTATACCCTGGTTTTAATTATTCGAAATTATTTTAATTATCAGCTGGATAATTATTGTTACATTATTTATACAGTCACTCACTCTCCCGTTGGTATTAAACATTTTTATAAATCTAAAATAATATTAATGATTTTATGAAAAAAATATTCTTAAAAATTACAAGCTTTGTCTTGTTTTAATATTTGGAAATTATCTGAATTATCAGCAAAATAATTATATAATAGATTAATTTCTAATAAGTTACCTAGACATTCACTAACCCCCACACTGAAATTAAAGACAAATAGATTTAAAAAATATATAACTTTATGAAAAAGAATATTTGTTAAAAATGACGAAATCTTTGTCCTGGTTTTAATATTTCAAAATTATCTGAATTATCAGCTAAATAATTAATAAAATAATTGCTAATAAATTACCTAGACATTCACAAATCCTCACACTGATATTAAAACTAAAAAAATATTTTTTTATATAATTTTATGAAAAAGGATAGTTTAAAATCACCTGAATTATCAGCTAAATAATTAATTAAATAATTACTAATAAATTACCTAGACATTCCCTAACCCTCACACTGAAATTAAAGTTTAAAAAATTTGTTTTAAATATAATTTTATGAAAAAGAGTATTTTTTATCTGGATTATCAACTAAATAATAAAAAAAATAATTGCTAATAAATTACCTAGACATTCCCTAACCCTCAAACATAAATTAGAACTGAAAGAAAATTTTAAAAAATATGATTTTATGAAAAAGAATGTTTTAAAAAATGGGAAAATTTTTTTTTATTATTATTTTATGAGGAAAAAAATATTTAAAAAAAAAAGGAGAAAATCTTTGTCCCGCATTCAGGAAAAACCTGAAATTCCTTCCGTCCCCAAGAGAGGATTGCAGCCACCACCACCACCGCCGCTCCTGAAACAGCACCCCAGATTTCCCTAAGTGCCAAATTTGTTATGCAAATCAGGGAGAGAAACGACCATAACTACAGCCTGAACTTTGGGTCGTTCTAAAAGGACCACCTCCCACCTCCCTTCCTCCCCCAAACAAAAATATATTTAAGATATCTGCATTTTTGTTGTATATTTCGAAAAGGAATTTCGACACACTTGTTTGAGGGAGGGGGGAGTTGGTTGGGCCTAAGCTGGCCCTTCTTATTTTTAGGTATTCAATTTTGTAAATATATATATATATAATATATATATATATATATTATATATATATATATATATATATATATAGTATATATATATATATATATATGTATATATATATATATATATATATATATATATATATATATATATATATATAATCTATATATATATATATATATATAATATATACTATATATACCCTCTTGATATCAGTATTTATATTTACATATGTTTCGAGAGTCAGTTACTGAGAGAGAGAGAGAGAGAGAGAGAGAGAGAGAGAGAGAGAGAGAGAGAGAGAGAGAGAGGAAACTCACAAAGTTGGGACCCACCAACATTTTGCCTAATTCTGAAATCAGAGAGAGAGAGAAACAGATTCAGAGAGAGAGAGAGAGAAGAGAGAGAGAGAGAGAGATGAAACTCACGCACTACCGAATTAACACCATTAAAGCTCTGGAAAATATTTACGGTCACAATACTCCAGGGCAATTTCGTACCAGGAGAGACACTGTGTGTGTGTGTGTGTGTGTGTGTGTGTGTGTATGTATGCGCCTGTGGCCAGGGTGGGGGGAGGAAGTAAGGGGGGTGGGGGTGGGTGTTAGGTCCTCTAATTTCGCAATTATTTCGAAAGTCTACAGCCCAAATGAGAATTGCATTTGGCTTTTGGTATCTGTAACCTGGTGGTGGGGGGCGTTCGGGTGTTAGGAAACTGGTTACAGAACGTTGTAGTGGTGAAATGAAGTGATACTTTTTTCTTGAAGCTTTATATATATATATATATATATATATATATATATATTTATATATATATATATATATATATACGTACATATATATATATATATATATATATATATATATATATATATATATATAGAGAGAGAGAGAGAGAGAGAGAAGAGAGAGAGAGAGAGAGAGAGAGAGAAAAGAGTGAGCTTATAAAACATAGAGAGAGAGAGAGAGAGAGTTTAAAAATTGAGAGAGAGTTAGTGTAAAATATTGGAAGAAAAAGAGAGAGTGAGAGAGAGAGAGCTTACAAAACAGGGAGAGAAAGGGAGAGATGCTCTGAAATAGAGAGAGAGAGAGAGAGAGAGAGAGAGAGAGAGAGAGCAGCCAAATTACCCAGCCTACAAAATCAACTCGGAGAAGAATTCTAATCAAACATTGCGTTCGTTTTGCGAGTACAATTTAACCCTCCCCCCCCCCCCCCACCCCCACCACTCCTATATGGAATTCCTACAGGAATGAATTCCCAAAATTCCCATATTCCCGATTCCCATTCCGCTATGCAAAATCAAGTAACGGATTACAAATAAACAGAGATTGTATTCCCGAATGTGATTCTGTTTTCTGATTGGCTGGAATTTTTTGGAATTTGGGAATGGGATAAATATTTTCTTCCGGGGGGTCGAGGAGGCCTAGGTAGAGGGGGGCTTTGCCCCCTCCTTCAATTTAGTAAGAGTTTGAACGTATATTTATTGTTTTTATATTCAATAATTTTATAGTTGGAAATATCCTTCGTAATTTGTCACAAATATCCTATTTTCATTTTCATAAATGAATAAGTTTTGCATTGTTCATTAGCATAAGAAAATTACATGTTTTATTATACACTTATTTATCGAAGGACTATAGGACTCCGATACGAAATATCGTTCGTAATGTGTCAAAAATATCCCATCTTCAATTTTTATAG
>NC_087224.1:4003873-4008873 GCF_015104395.2 Macrobrachium nipponense
ATCGAAGCAGATATATATATATATATATATATATATATATATTATATATATATATATATATATATGTATATATATATATATATACATATATATTTATTTATTCACATGTATAATTTTCTTAGTAAAAGATTTTTTTTTATCTAAATTCGAAGAGACATTAAAGCGTATTTTCATTCACTAGAAAAGGAAAATAAAATAGAATAAATAATAATATCAGTACTATCAAACCACAAAATATTAAATCCATTTAAAAATGTCAATTATTGTTCCCAAGGATGGCTGGCCAGGACAAACCACCTAACCTCTCTATAAAATATTTAATTCCTCTCTCTTCTCTCTCTCTCTCTCTCTCTCTCTCTCTCTCTCTCGTAGTAGCCATCTTGCTTGGTGAGACGTTCCCGCGTGAAGTCAGATTAATCAACAGATATCACAAGATTTAACATACGACTAGAATTTGAGAAATATCTAGAAGTGTTCGTGAACTATCTGGTGATAAGATTAGTGTGAAAATAGTAGGATAAAGCGTTCTTCTAAGTTAGTTTATCAAGTGTAATACTGTAAATCAGAACAAGATGGCAGTAAGTTCCAACTGCGGGAAGAGATGGAGTAATTAGCGTGTTTAGCAGATTCGCAATACGATGAGGTAGCAGGAAGGGAAAACTGGCATTTCTCATCTATGAAATCAGCAACAGTCCTCCAACCAAAAAGATACAAAAGCATTCAATAGATATTATTAGAAGGATATAATCCTTCAAACGAACAAATCTAATGAAAACATCTTGAAAATAATTGAAGAAGTTCCCAAATAAAATCCAATGTGGTCAAGAGACTCATAAAGAAAAAAATATACATAAACCAAACATATTCCGACAAAGAAAATGAATAAGGTGAATCTTGTGAATATCCTAATTGACGCATTAGGAAAAAGAATGCCAAAAGCATGCAAACTGTGTAAGGTTTGGTATAGCATAGTCAATCCACAAAACCTAATCAGAAAATGTGCTGCATGCAACATTCCGACCATCCACAGTGTGCTGAGGGTAATACAAGATATGAGAAAAGATACAAGAATTTTTTGTTCAAACATGTCTATCATGGATAGACAATGTTATTAAATCAAGATTGAACTGTACAAATAGTTGAGGATGAAGAAGAAGAGGAAGAGGAAGAAGAAGAAGAAGAAGAGGAAAACGGAAGAGAAGTAAACAAAAATGAAATGACAGAAAAAAAATAAGGAAAACAAAGAACAAGATAAAAGTATGGATGTAGAGATACTCATTGATACTACATATGAGGCAATAAAGCAAGCATACCTACGAAGAAATAAATTACGATATGACAACAGAAAAGCAAATCCCAGAAGAGGCTCTACCCAGAGCTACACAATGACGGGAAAGAGGAAAAAATAGACAAGAAAGACAAAATCTGCAACCTTTTGAAAAGAGGGAATTGCAGATTTGGAGAAAGATGTTACTACAAACATCCTAAGGTATGTCACAACTATGAAATATATGGTAAATGTGCATACCTAGATGGATATGGGGATGATTGCAGAGATCTGCATCCAAAAATATGCAAAAAACCTAAAAGAAGGAAAAGGATGTAAGTTCGACAAAAAATGCAAATATATGCACCCTGTAGCCATGAATCATAATCAAATAAATAACCAACCAAGTAATAAAAATCCAAAATAAGAAAGAAACAAATAAAGAGAGAAATCAAGAATATCAGGTAAAGAGAGCAAAGCACCAATGAGATATGCAGAGATGTCAGCAAAAAATTTCAATGCATCAGCTCCAAAATTCTACTCAAGGGATAATAACTGTATTTATTATGCAACAAGAAGGATATTGCAGAAACGGAGAAAATTGCAGATTCAGACACAAAATGAATAATTATGTTGAACGAAGATCAAATTTTAGGAAAAGTTGGATTTTTTAATGTCAGAATTTCTGGAAATGAAAAAAGAACAACATACCAGAACAGGAAAGAGACATGGGAAAATCCTTATTACTACCAATATTAAATGAAGGAGAAAACACGCAAACCATCATAGTGATGAATGCCGCAGGGTTTAGTTACGAGTAACTCAAAAAGAAAAATAGAGTACTTAGAAGAACTAACCCAAATTGAAAAGAAAATAGATATAATGAATATAAGTGAAACCTGGTATTCCCAAGAGATGGGAATGATGATCAAATAAAAGGGTTCCAAACTTATAGATCAGATAGAAAAAAATAGGAATCAAGGGGGAACCGCAATATATGGGAAAGACAAAAAACAAGGAAAAATATATGAGAAATATAGTAACTCAGAATGTGAACTAATAGCGGTAGAATTTGAATCTGAAAAATTAATGAACATAGTAATATATAGACCTCCTAATACTAAAGAGTTTGACTTAATAATTGAAAAAATTGGATGATATATGTAGAAATCACAAGGACTGGACTATTCTCCTATCTGGTGACTTCAACTTTCCTTTCGTAGAATGGAAAGAACGAATAGGAGATTGTGGATGTACTTATACATATAAAAAAGAGAGTAATAGTAGTGCAGAAGATAAGAGGCAATTCGAAAAGCTATTAGATATGCTACTAGAATACAACATTCAACAAATAAATCACCTGCCAACAAGAAAGGAAAATACTTTAGACCTAGTATTTGTGAACGAGGTGAATTATGTTAAAGAAATAATAGTTTATAATGCGAGTATTTCAGACCATAATGTCATAGAATTAACAGTTCATTCCAAAGCAAGTGAAAATAGAGATAAGCAAGAAATGAAAAAGTGGGAAGGATATGGAAAAATACAAACTTCTACAGTAAAAATATAAAAATGGTCAGAAATAATGAAGAATTAAACAAAGATTGGGATAACATTTTCGTAAGTGATGACATAAGGGTAAATACGGAGATATTATATAAAATATTGGAGAAAATGGTGGATAAATATATACCGAAGAAGAAAAGTAAACATCATTCATGCATACCAAGAGACAAGGATCTTGTTCCAGAAAATCAGAAAGTGGAAAAAAGGTCTTGCAAAAGAAAAAAATGCATGGAAAGTTATAGAACTAAAAAGTAAGATAGAAAATGCAGAACAAAAGATATACAATCAAAAGAAAATGAAAAAACGGGACTTGGAAGAAAAAACCCTAATAAATATCAAGCAAAAAACCCCAAACTATTATACTCATACACGAAAAAGATGAATAAAAGAAGAATAGAAATAGGCCCTCTGAGAATTGAAGGGAGATTAACGAATGAAAAAAAAAAAGGAAATTTGCAACATACTGGGCAGAACGATATAAGAGAGAATTCACCCCTAGAAATGATAATGAAGATAATGATATAGAAGTAAGGGACGAAAAATAGTGAATATTTAGCTGACATAGAAATTAATGAAGCTGATATTGTGCAGGCAATTAATGAAATTAAAAATGGAGATGCTGCAGGGCCTGATGGAATCCTGCTATTTTGTTCAAGAAAGTAGTTCATTCTATCGCAAAGCCACTTGCAATATATTAAGACAAAGTGTAGATACAGGCAAGATTTATGATGAGCACAAATTAGCATATATCACCCCTACTTTCAAAAGTGGATCAAGACTTGAGGCAAGTAATTATAGGCCTGTGAGTCTAACATCACATATTATGAAAGTGTAGAAAGGGTAATGAAGAAAAATATTATGAAACATTTAATAAAAATAATTTGTTTAATATAGGACAACACGGTTTCGTACCGGAAAAAGTACACAAACCCAACTGTTAGTCCACCGTGAGAACATATTCAAAAATATGAAAAGCGGAAATGAAAACAGATGTGGTATATCTAGACTTGCAAAAGCTTTTGACAAAGTAGACCATAATATATTAGCAAAGAAAATTAGAAAACACAATATCGTAGATAAAATAGGAAGATGGTTAAAAGAATTTTTACACAACAGAAACAGATAGTTATTGCAAACGATGAGAAATCGGATGAAACCAAGGTAATATCCGGTGTGCCACAAGGTACGGTGTTAGCTGCAATACTGTGTTATTATGATTGAAGACATAGACAGTAATGTTAAGGATTCGGTAGTGAGTAGTTTCGCTGATGACACAAGAATAAGTAGAGAAATTACTTGTGATGAAGATAGGAATCGCTCTTACAAAGAAACCTTAACAAAGTATATGATTGGGCAGACAGAGGAGGATGGTATTTAACTCTGATAAATTTGAATCAATAAATTATGGAGACAGAGAAGGAAAGCTATATGCATATAGGGGACCTAATAATGAGATTATCACAAATAAGGAAGCAGTTAAAGACCTTGGTTGTGATGATGAATAGGAACATGTTATGCAATGATCAAATAGCAATTCTTTGGCAAAATGTAAAGCAAAAAATGGGAATGTTGTTACGGCACTTCAAAACAAGAAAAGCTGAACACATGATTATGCTTTATAAAACGTATGTTCGTAGTCCACTTGAATATTGCAATATGATATGGTACCCACACTATCAAAAGGATATTGCACAAATAGAGAGTGTACAAAGTCCTTACAGCTAGAATAGAAGAAGTTTTAAGGACCCTTGACTACTGGGAAAGACTACAATCATTCAAATTATATAGTCTAGAAAGGAGAAGAGAACGCTACATGATAATTCAGGCATGGAAACAGATAGAAGGAATAACAGAAAATTAAAAATCATGGAACTAAAAATATCAGAAAGAGCAAGCAGAGGTAGATTAATAGTGCCCAAAAACAATACCAGGAAAAATAAGGAAAGCACACAGGACATTAATCCACTACGCCACCAGCATCGATAATGCAGCGTCTATTCAATGCGTTGCCAGCTCATCTGAGGAATATATCAGGATTGTGAGCGTAGATGTGTTTAAGAATAAGCTCGACAAATATCTAAACTGCATCCCAGACCATCCAAGATTGGAAGATGCAAAATATACCGGAAGATGTACTAGCAACTCTCTGGTAGACATTAGAGGTGCT
>NC_087224.1:4021373-4116420 GCF_015104395.2 Macrobrachium nipponense
CAAATCCCGAAGAGGCTCTACCCAGATCTGCACAATGACGGGAAAGAGGAAAAAATAGACAAGAAAGACAAAATCTGCAACCTTTTGAAAAGAGGGAATTGCAGATTTGGAGAAAGATGTTACTACAAAACATCCTAATATATGTCAAAACTATGAAATATATGGTAAATGTGCATACTTAGATGGATATGGGGATGATTGCAGAGATCTGCATCCAAAAATATGTAAAAACCTAAAAGAAGGAAAAGGATGTAAGTTCGACAAAAATGCAAATATATGCACCCTGTAGCCCATGAATCATAATCAAATAAATAACCAACCAAGCAATAAAATCCAAAATAAGAAAGAAACAAATAAAGAGAGAAATCAAGAATATCAGGTAAAAGAGAAAAGCAAACCACCAATGAGATATGCAGAGGTGTCAGCAAAAAATTTCAAAGCATCAGCTCCGAAATTCTACTCAAGAGATAATAACTGTATTTATTATGCAAGAGGATATTGCAGAAACGGGAGGAAAATTGCAGCAATTCAGACACAAAATGAATAATTATGATGAAGGAAGATCAAAAATATTATGGAAAAGTTGGATTTTTTAATGTCAGAATTTCTGGAAATGAAAAAAAGAACAACATACCAGAAACAGGAAAGAGACATGGGAAAATCCTTATTACTACCATTATTAAAGAAGGAAGAGAAAAAACACGCAAAACCATCATAGTGATGAATGGCATGGTTTAGTTACGAGTAACTCAAAAAGAAAAATAGAGTACTTAGAAGAACTAACCCAAAATGAAAAGAAAATAGATATAATTGAATATAAGTGAAACCTGGTATTCCCAAGAGACTGGGAATGATGATCAAATAAAAGGGTTCCAAAACTTATAGATCAGATAGAAAAAATAGGAATCAAGGGGGAACCGCAATATATGGGAAAGACAAAAAACAAGGAAAAATATATGAGAAATATAGTAACTCAGAATGTGAACTAATAGCGGTAGAATTTGAATCTGAAAAATTGATGAACATAGTAATATATAGACCTCCTAATACTAAAGAGTTTGACTTAATAATTGAAAAATTGGATGATATATGTAGAAATCACAAGGACTGGACTATTCTCCTATCTGGTGACTTCAACTTTCCTTTCGTAGAATGGAAAGAACGAATAGGAGATTGTGGTGGTTGTACTTATACATATAAAAAAGAGAGTTAATAGTAGTGCAGATAAGAGGCAATTTGAAAAGCTATTAGATATGCTACTAGAATACAACATTCAACAAATAAATCACCTGCCAACAAAGAAAGGAAAATACTTTAGACCTAGTATTTGTGAACGAGATGAATTATGTTAAAGAAATAATAGTTTATAATGCGAGTATTTCAGACCCATAATGTCATAGAATTAACATTCATTCCAAAGCAAGTGAAAATAGAGATAAGCAAGAAATGAAAAAGTGGGAAGGATATGGAAATACAACTTCTACAGTAAAAATATATAAAATGGTCAGAAAATTAATGAAGAATTAAACAAAGAATTGGGATAACATTTTCGTAAGTGATGACATAAGGGTAAATAACGGAGATATATTATATTAAAAATATTGGAGAAAATAGTGGAAAAATATATACCGAAGAAGAAAAGTAAACATCATTCATGCATACCAAGAGACAGAAGGATCTTGTTCCAGAAAATCAGAGAGTGGAAAAAAGGTCTTGCAAAAGAAAAAAATGCATGGAAAGTTATAGAACTAAAAAGTAAGATAGAAAATGCAGAACAAAAGATTATACAATCAAAAGAAAATGAAAAACGGGACTTGGAAGAAAAAACCCTATTAAATATCAAGCAAAAACCCCAAACTATTATACTCATATGCGAAGAAGCATGAATAAAAGAAGAATAGAAATAGGCCCTCTGAGAATTGAAGGGAGATTAACGAATGAAAAAAAGGAAATTTGCAACATACTGGCAGAACGATATAAGAGAGAATTCACCCCTAGAATAGATAATGAAGATAATGATATAGAAGTAAGGGAAGAAAATAGTGGAATATTTAGCTGACATAGAAATTAATGAAGCTGATATTGTGCAGGCAATTAATGAAATTAAAAATGGAGCTGCTGCAGGGCGGATGGAGTCCCTGCTATTTTGTTCAAGAAAGTAGTTCATTCTATCGCAAAGCCACTTGCAATATTATTAAGACAAAGTGTAGATACAGGCAAGATTTATGATGAGCACAAATTAGCATATATCACCCCTACTTTCAAAAGTGGATCAAGACTAGAGGCAAGTAATTATAGGCCTGTGAGTCTAACATCACATATTATGAAAGTGTATGAAAAGGGTAATGAAGAAAATATTATGAAACATTTTAATAAAAAATAATTTGTTTAATATAGGACAACACGGTTTCGTACCCGGAAAAGTACACAAACCCAACTGTTAGTCCACCGTGAGAACATATTCAAAAATATGAAAAGCGGAAATGAAACAGATGTGGTTTATCTAGACTTTGCAAAAGCTTTTTGACAAAGTAGACCATAATATATTAGCAAAGAAAATTAGAAAACACAATATCGTAGATAAAGTAGGAAGATGGTTAAAAGAATTTTTACACAACAGAAAACCAGATAGTTATTGCAAACGATGAGAAATCGGATGAAACCAAGGTAATATCCGGTGTGCCACAAGGTACGGTGCTAGCTGCAATATTGTTTGTTATTATGATTGAAGACATAGACAGTAATGTTAAGGATTCGGTAGTGAGTAGTTCGCTGATGACACAAGAATAAGTAGAGAAATTACTTGTGATGAAGATAGGAACGCTCTACAAAGAGACCTTAACAAAGTATATGATTGGGCAGAGGTAAATAGGATGGTATTTAACTCTGATAAATTTGAATCAATAAATTATGGAGACAGAGAAGGAAAGCTATATGCATATAGAGGACCTATAATGAGACAATCACAAATAAGGAAGCAGTTAAAGACCTTGGTGTGATGATGAATAGGAAATGTTATGCAATGATCAAATAGCAACTCTGTTGGCAAAATGTAAAGCAAAAATGGGAATGTTGTTACGGCAACTTCAAAACAAGAAAAAGCTGAACACATGATTATGCTTTATAAAACATATGTTCGTAGTCACTTGAATATTGCAATATATGATATGGTACCCACACTATCAAAAGGATATTGCACAAATAGAGAGTGTACAAAGGTCCCCTACAGCTAGAATAGAAGAAGTTAAGGACCTTGACTACTGGGAAAGACTACAATTCTTAAAATTATATAGTCTAGAAAGGAGAAGAGAACGCTACATGATAATTCAGGCATGGAAACAGATAGAAGGAATAGCAGAAAATATCATGGAACTAAAAATATCAGAAAGAGCAAGCAGAGGTAGATTAATAGTGCCCAAAACTATACCAGGAAAAATAAGGAAAGCACACAGGACATTAATCCACTACGCACCAGCATCGATAATGCAGCGTCTATTCAATGCGTTGCCAGCTCATCTGAGGAATATCAGGAGTGAGCGTAGAAGATGTTTAAGAATAAGCTCGACAAATATCTAAACTGCATCCCAGACCATCCAAGATTGGGAAGATGCAAAATATACCGGAAGATGTAACTAGCAAACTCTCTGGTAGACATTAGAGGTGCTCACACTGAGGGACCTGGGGCAACCCGAACAAGATGTAAGGTCTGTAAGGTAAGGTAAGGTCTCTCTCTCTATACGTCGTGGTAACGAGTCTCTCTCTCTCTCTCTCTGTACGTCACAGTACGTCTCTCTCTCTCTCTCAGACGCAGAAAGCCATGCTTAGACAACGACCCTTGACAAACGAAACAAGAATAAGTGGAATTTCTTCTTCTCCTTCTCCTTCTTCTTCTTCTTCTCCTTCTCCTTCTCCTTCTTCTTCTTCTTCTCCTATTTTCCGTCTCCCCTCTCCTGGACAATTCAATAAAATCTGCCCTGTCTCTTAAATATCTGTACACTCGAATTTGCCGATATATCTCTCTCTGCCCTCTTGCAAATCTCGTTTGTCTTGGGAATTGGAGCGAGAGAGGAGAGAGAGAGAGAGAGAGAGAGAGAGAGAGAGAGAGAGAGAGTGAATCGTACAGTGACATGCAGGGAGAAAGAGAGAGAGAGAGAGAGAGAGAGAGAGAGAGAGAGAGAGAGAGACAAATGGAAATAGTCTAGGTGTTATTATGTAGATATCATATATATATATATATATATATATATATATATATATATATATATATATATATATTATATACATAATATCTTAAAAAAATTATTTTTCATTTTATTTTTGATAAGTTTTTATCGATTTTTTTTCAAAATTATGTTTAGATAATGTGAAATTTGTTTTTGTGATTTTTTATGAAAGATATATATATATATATATATATATATATATATATATAATATATATATATATATATATATATTATATATATCCATATATATATTATATATATATATATATATATGGATATATATATATATATATATATATATATATATGATATATATATATATATACTTACCATCATATATAAATTTTTCAAAAAAAAAAAATTTAAAAAAAATTTACATTCCACATCATCTGCAAAAAATATTTACAAAAATATCAATATAAAATATCAATATAAATATCAATAAAAAAATATCAATATAAAAAAATAATAAACGTAAAAAAAAATTTTAAAGACTGACTAAACCATTTCGGGACGGAAATGTCACCTCCCCCCCTACCCATCCAACCACACACCCCCCCCCCCCCCCCCCCCCCTCCCTGGAAAAATTCGGGTGTCCCATTTTAGGAACCAGAACCTCGAATTTGATCAAGATATTGGGAGGCAGAAATCGTTGGAAAAATGGAAAAGAAATATTCAGGTGGGAAAAAAATCCAGTAATTTCTCTCTTACACGCTCTCCGCGTCTTTTCTCTTATTCACGAATTCCTACGCTTTTTTTTTTTTTTTTTTTTTGCTGTTTTTTGGATGAATGTTTCTATTTTTTTTTTTTTTTTTTTTTGCTTTTTTTGTGTTTTTTTTGGATGAATGTTATCTATTTTGTTTTGCTGTTTTTTGGATGAATGTTATCTTTTTTTTTTTTGCTGTTTTTGATGAATGTTATCTCTCTTTTTTTGCTGGGTTTTTGTGAATGTTATCTTCTTCTTTTTGCAGTTTTTGGATGAATGTTATCTTTTTTCTGTTTTTTTGGATGAATGTTATCTTTTTTCTGTTTTTTGGATGAATGTTATCTATTTTGATTTGCTGTTTTTTGGATGAATGTATCTATTTTTTTTTTTTTTTGCTGTTTTTTGGATGAATGTTATCTGCGTTTTTTGTGAATGTTATCTTCTTCTTTTTTTGCTGTTTTTTGGATGAATGTTATTTTTTTGTTTTTTTTGGATGAATGTTATCTTTTTTTTGCTGTTTTTTTGGATGAATGTTATCTATTTTTTCTTCTTTTTTTTGCTGTTTTTGGATGAATGTTATTTTTTTTTTTTTTGCTGTTTTTTGGATGAATGTTATTTTTTTATTGCTGTTTTTTTGGATGAATGTTATCTATATTTTTTGTCTGTTTTTTGGATGAATGTTATCGATTTTTTTTTTTGCTGTTTTTTGGATGAATGTTATCGATTTTTTTTTTTTTTTTGCGTTTTTGGATGAATGTTATCTTTTTTTTTTTTTGCTTGTGGGTGAATGTTATCTAAAGTTTATTTTGGCTGTTTTTTGCGGATGAATGTTATCTATTTATTTTATTTTTTGCTGTTTTTTGGATGAATGTTATTTTTTTTTTTTTTTTTTTTTTGCTGTTTTTGGATGAATATCACGAATTCCTATATTTTTTCGTTTTTTGATGAATATTATCTACTGTTTTTTTTCATTTGCTTCTTTTATGAATATCATAATCAATATTTTTTTCTTTTTGTTTTTTTTTTTTTTGCAGTTTTTTTTTGGATGAATATTATATTATATTCTTTTTTTTTTTTGTGCTTTTTTGGTATTATCTAAAAAAATTTGCAGTTTTTTTTCATTTTATTTTTATTTTTTTTTTTTTTTGTGCTGTTTTGAAGATGAATATGATCTATTTTTTCTGATTTTTGGATGAATATTATCTTCTATTTTTTTATTTTGCTGTTTTTTGGACGAATATTATCTTCTTTTTTTGGCTTTTTGATGAATATTATCTTCAATTTTTTGCTGTTTTTTTGGATGAATATTATTTTTGATTTTGTTGCTGTTTTGTTGGATGGAATTTATCACTTCTTTTTTGATTTTTTTATCTTTATTCTTATTTTTGGGGGGGGTGGGGGGGGGGGGGTTTTTTGGATTTTTTTGGAATATTATTCATTTTTTTATGTTTTTTAATGAATTATCTTAATTTTTTTTTCTGTTTGTTTTGGATGACGTATTAACCTTTTTTTTTTTTTTTATTTTTTTTTTTTTGCGTGATTTTTGGAGATACACATAATCATCTTATTGATGATAATAATGATTAATGATAATACTAATGAAATATTATAAATATGGATTTATCTTCTCTTTAATAATAATAATGATAATAATAATAATAATAATAATAATAATAATAAATAATAATAATATAATAATAATAATAATAATAATAAATGAATATTATCTGCTATCAATAATATGATGATAATAATAATGATAATAACGTGTCATATGAATAGGGATTTATCTTTGTATAATAATAATAATAATAATAATAATAATAATAATAATAATAATAATAATAATAATAATAATAATAATAATACATAAATACCACCCAGTCGAATTGGAGGACTGTGATAGCACCAAAAAAAAAAGATAATAATAGTAATAAATTCTCGCATTTAAATATTTTAAAGACTTTTTATTTTTTTATTTTTACTTCATTGTATTTCATTGTATCTCACTGTATTTTATTGTATTTTATACAACCACAAAAGAACGCTTTCAGCTTTCACCCGAACTTTCCACAACACTTCTTCCTTTTCACCAGAGAAAAGCGGTGAGAGAGAGAGAGAGAGAGATGAGAGAGAGAGCGAGAGAGAGAGAGAGAGAGAGAGAGAGCAACGTAACGATAGGGGAATGCTTTGACGAGTAGGTGAAAAATTAGGAAGAACAGTTTCAAAGAGAGAGAGAGAGAGAGAGAGAGAGAGAGAGAGAGAGAGAGAGAGAGAGATGGGGTAGATGCATATAATATTTCTAGAGAGAGAGAGAGAGAGACGAGAGAGAGAGAGAGAAGAGAGAAAAGAGAAAGACAGGGAAATATGGCAAAGGCTCAGAAGTGGGAAACATCCACGCATGACAAGACTAACAAACGGGGAAAGGGGGCGGGTAGGGGGCGCTGCCCCTCCCCTCTCCCCCCCCCCTCATCCCACACACCCCCTACCTAAAGTGAGAGAAAGAGACGATGGTCGAATAAAAATGCTTTTAACTGGGCGAAGGGAAAAGCGCTTTTGACAACTGATGGGTAGCTCAGTCAAGAAAGGTTATATGTATATATATATATATATATATATATATATATATATATATATATATATATATATATATATATATATATATATATATATATATATATACTGTTAAAACCTATAAGGAAGGACAACCATTACGTCCTATAATTAGTACAATTGCAACCACTTGTAGGTACAATATCTGATTCTCATGTTGAAAATAATCTAGATTTTGTCAACAGATTAATCTCGAAAACTTCAAGAGATGATGAAGTAATGGTAAGCTTTGATGTTAAAAGTCTGTTCACTTGTGTACCTGTCAACGACGTCTTAGAATTTTCAAATAGCGAACTAAATAAGCATGTCATATCTCTACCTAATCATGTAATTTTAGAACTAATCAGACTATGCGTGGTTGACACTTGTTTTATTTTTAATGGCAAATTTTACCGACAAAAATTTGGAATGCAGATGGGTAATTGCTTGTCCCCAGTATTATCAAATATTGACATGGAATTTTATGAGTCTAGAATAGCTAATTCAATTATGGCAGATATTATTTTCTGGGTTAGATATGTTGACGATGTATTTGCAGTACTGAAAACTTCTATTGACATTCAGAAGATTTTAAGAGACCTCAATAATTTAGTTCCCTCCATAACTTTTACGATTGACGAAGAAGACAATGGTGTTATCCCATTTTTGGATGTTACAGTTGTGAGATCAGTTGTAAGTTCTAACTACAAGTTTAAAATACACAGAAAACCTACTAATAACAATCTTATTATTAACAATTACTCCTCACACAAAGTAGAAGTAAAACTCTCAGTATTAAGATCAATGTTTCTTAGAGCTCTTAATATCTGCAGTCCGGAATTTTTCAGTGAGGAAGTAGAATTTATATATCAAGATGGTATTGAAAATACTTTTAAATTGGAAGATATTGATTACAGTCTAAAGTTAGCACGAAAAACATTTTATTCATATGAGGAGAAAAACAGAAAACTGGATTTTATATGTTTCCCATACCAGCCCACATTAGAATCTATAGTCTACCCCCTAAGGTTATTTGGTTTTAGTACAACTTGTTCATATCCTAGCACCACTGGAAAAACTTTAATTCCTAATAGTCCGGAAAACAATGAAGGAGTCATATATAAGATCCCATGCAAGTGCGGTAGTTTTTATAAAGGACAATCTGGGAAGACACTCGAAAAACGCATTTTAAATCATAAATATAATATACGAACAAATAATACAAGCAATGGTTTATGTGTTCATGGTAGTATGCGTAATGTACCGATTGACTGGCTCGGGTCAAAGATTTTGTTTAAGAGCACAGGTTTTATTGAAAGAAATTTGATAGAGACAGCTTGCATTGTTCACAGCAAAGGAAAAATTTTTAATTTATCGCATGGTTTGTATAAATTAGATCCTTTTATATTACATGTCATGAAACGTCAGTACAAATTGGATAATGTTATCCATTAACTATCATATAGTATACGCTTGTTAATATGCACTGTATGTTATGCTGTTTCAAATGGATGTATTACCTCGTTAGATATTTTAGTATTTTTCATTTGTTCAACTGCTATTCTTGTTTTGTTGTTATATTACTGCTGAATAGTTTGTTGCTCAAACTACTAGTTTTTGGTAACTGTGTGTTTAAAAAAATTTTAGGCCTCTCTTGGCTACATGCACTGTAAACTTTGTCTCTTTTTTTCTTAATAAACACTCCAAGAAGAGGCCCATTGGAGGACGAAACTGTTGGGCATTTTCTGACACATACCGTATTCATTTTCCTATGTGGAATACAACGGAACATATATATATATATATATATATATATATATATATATATATATATATATATATATATATATATGTATATATATATATAGGCGCTATAGGAATGTCAGACAGAACTTGTCATATTTATATTTATAGACAGTAAATTCCTATAGAATTATCTGTGTGACTTTATAAAGGAAAATGTGTGTGAATAAGGACGAAATATTCATAAACATCTAGGATTTTATAGAAGCTGGGATAAGGATAAGTTCCCTTATTTCTTATCAGGAGCAGAAATAAGTTCCCTTATTTCTTATAATGAGAATAAATAAGTTCCCTTATTTCTTATCATGAGCAGAAATTAGTTCCCTTATTTCTTATTAGGAGCAGAAATAAATCCCCTTATTTCTTATCAGGAGCAGAAATAAGTTCCCTTATTTCTTAATAGGAGCAGAAATAAGTCCCCTTATTTCTTATGAGAAGCAGAAATACTAAGTTTCCTTATTTCTTATCATGAGCAGAAACAAAGTTCCCTTATCTCTTAGTCTCTTCGGACAGATACAAACCCTACCACTTTATTTCGTCTCTGAAACAGAGAGACAAATTCCCTTATTTTCTTATTCCACTTAATGAAACAGAGAGACAAGTTTCCCCCCATAACAGAAAACAAGTTCACCTTATTTCTTATTCAAAGGGAGAACCAAGTCCCCCTCCTTATTTCTCTGGAGGCTGTGAATAAATTCTCGGGGGGCCATCCTATACATCTTGTAGAAACCCCAACTGACAGCTGGAGAGGAAATTATGGTCCTTCGCGTATATCCTTTGCTGAGGATCCAGGAATGAAGAAAAGTGGAGGTCCTTTTTGTGTGTTTTTTTTTATATCCTTTCTTCTTCTTCTTATTTTTCTTATTCTATTTGAGATACTAAGAGAGTATTGGAAGATAATGCGTTCAGACTTCTGTCTAATAATGGTTCTGTATCATTTCCTTCTTGTTATTTTTGAGAGAGAGAGAGAGAGAAGAGTATCGAAGATATCGGGCCATCATACCCAATCCCATTTTCACAGAGCAGGTGTGAGGGAGACGCCAGGTTCACAGATAGATCAATAAGCGGCCTTCAAACTGACAGAACGTTTTTCACGGGTCTTTTCCGTTGCTCTTTGGGACAGATGATCTCCCCCCCCCCTCCCCCCCCCCACCCTCGTTTTTTTCTAGACGGGACAGAAAGGTCAGTTTTGGGACAGGAAGGTCCTTTTTAAGACAGGAGATCCTATTTGAGACACGATGTCCTATATGGGGGGGACAGGAGTATCCTATTTGAGACAGGAGGTCCTATTTTTGGGGGGACGAGTATCCTATTTGAGGCAAGAGTCCAATTTGAGACAAGATGTCCTATTTGGAGGGGACAGGAGTATCCCATTTGAGACAGGAGGTCCTATTTGAGACAAGATGTCCTATTTTAGGGGGGACAGGAGCATCCTATTTGAGACAAGATGTCCTATTTTAGGGGGGACAGGAGTATCCCATTTGAGACAGGAGTATCCTATTTGAGACAAGATGTCCTATTTTGGGGGGGACAGGAGTATCCTATTTGAGACAGGAGATCCTGTTTTTTGGGGACAGGGGGCTCTCTTTGTAGACAGGAATAGGCCCCCCCTTTTTTTAGTATAAAAAGACCCTACTTTTTGACAGGAAGTATTTATTGTACGAAAGATTCTTTATATATATATATATATATATATATATATATATATATTATATATATATATATATATATATATATATATATACATTTGTTTTCTTTTTGCAACAACAATCTGAATAAAAAAAAACTAACTCACATCTTGATAATAATGAAATAATGATAAAAGCTTTTGAGAGAGAGAGAGAGAGAGAGAGAGAGAGAGAGAGAGAGGGGAGATACAACTCAGACCTCGGGTTCTCTCTTAGCAAAACATGGCTGCCACCTGACTTACGCAATTATCTTTCAGGTAATCGGCGGCCCCCCCCCCCGCTACCCCCAACCCCCTTCCAACCCCCCCCAAAAAAAAAATATATATTCCATCGACGGATGAGATTAACAGTGCGATTCATTGCCCCGGGATTACACAGCGGATTTATTGCGGATTTATCCGGCGATTCCATTAAAACTGAGAGCATTTGGCTCTGCGAATTTGTTAAACGACTCCGCTCTGAAAGGATTCATGAATCTGCGATGTCAGTGATGGCATTAAAAAAGCATTACCGACTCATATCCTTCGTAATTTGTGTGAATGATTTTTTAAAAAGGATTTTATTCGTGATAAAATCATTTTGGATCTGTATATATCTTGATTAAAACAATTTTGTAGCTTGTCATTTTTTATTTCTGTGATAAAATTCGTTTTCATACTCTTATTAGCCTGTCAAAATTAATTTTCCTGAGTAATATACCCTGATAAACCATTTTGTAACATCATATTTTATACCTGTAACAAAATTAATTTTAATTTGTGATTTTATTATATAAAAATGTTTATTTTCATTTTCAAGAATTTTGTAGAATTTTATATTTTATTAGATAAGAGATATTAGCAGAAGTTGGATTGGTGTAAAATATACAAGATATTTTATATAAAGACTCAGGTAACGGATATTAGGGAATAGGTAATATTAAATTGCAAGTGATATAAGATATATGAGGTATTTTTTTTAATCAGGAACCATGTAACAAATAATAGATGATATGAAATTGTAACTGATATAAAATATTCGAGGCATTTTATATAAGGAATCGCGTAACAGAATTAGCAAAGGTGAACTTGATATAAAATACACGAGATATTTTATATAAGGAATCAGCTAACAGATAAATTAGGAATTGGATGATATACGTAGAATTGGAACTGATATAAAATATACGAGGCATTTTATATAAGGAATCACGTAACAGAATTAGCAAAAGTGGACTTGATATAAAATATACGAGGTATCTATATAAGGGATTGGATACTACATAGAATTAGAACTGATATAGGATATACGAAGTATTATATATAAGACAACAGAGATTAGCTCGAGCGAAATATACACCAATTCCCCATCCGCTCCAAACCGGGCCAGTGAGTTATAAAAATGAATAAATAGATTTTGATTAAAAAATAGAGAGAACTCAGGGGAAGGAGAGAAAACTAAGATAAATATCCACAGAGGGGAAAAACTTGATAAAAAAAACACGCAGAGAACAAAACTTGTAGATCGTTTTATTTCGAAGCTTTTTTTTTATTTTACTTTTTTTTTTTTTTTGGACGTTGGATATTGTTACTGAAATTGAGACTCCAAAGCTTTTGTTATTATTTTTATTTTTTTAGAAATATTGATGTTAGTATTTTTTTTTAATTCAGATTTTTACAAGAATGAGGAAGAGTTATGTAAATATATATGTATATATATATATATATATATATTATATATATATATATATATATATATATATCTTACATTCATTAAAATACCACCATCAGTAATAAATCATATTGAACAAACTTCTCCCTACAAAAAAATGTATAAAAAAATGTCTAAAAAACATTCCCATTCATTTCTCCTTCCAGCATCTGAGTCAACTAAACGCTAATGCCTCACCTTTAATAAGAGGTGGCAGAGTCGTGGGGAAGGGGAGGGGGGGAGGCCTCTAGGGGACCGCTAAACAAGCCCCTAACCCCTCTCTCCCCACCCCCTTACCTTTTAAATGTCTAATGCATTGCATTATGATATCGCTGGCGTCAATAATCGTCGTTGCTTTTGGCGCCTTTTACGGGAAAAAAAAAATGTTTTTGGCGCGCAGTCTGTCTGCGTGTGTGTGTGTACGTATGTTTGTGCGTGTGTGTGTGTATGTGGCTTTGGTGTTTTGTGTTTATGTATATGTATATATTCATATATTATTATTATTATCATTTTTATTATATCAGAAAAACATGTGTTCAAGTATTATTATTATTATTATTATTATTATTATTATTATTATTATTATTATTATTATTATTATTATTATTATTATTTTATCAGAAAAAAATCCGTGTTCAATTCTGTAATCTCAAAGATGTTTGTAATGATTTTTTTATCTAGAATCGAATCAATAATAATAAATAATAATAATAATAATAATAATAATAATAATAATAATAATAATAATAATGATATAATCTAGTCGAATCAATAATAATAATAATATAATATAATAATAATAATAATAATAATAATAATAATAAGATGATAATAATAATAATAATAATAATAATAATAATAAAATAATAATAATAATAATAATAATAAATTATCTCTTTGCGTCTTCCTTTTATAGATCCAATCACAAACTAAAAAAAAACCTCGAATTTCAATACTGATGAGAAAGAAGGGGGATATATAAGATTACCTGTGGATTTTTTTTTTTTTTATTTTTTTTTTTTATGAAAAGCCAATTTCAACTTTATATTACCTGCGTCTTCGATTGCAAAGGGAAGACCTGGAAGTTTCAATTTGGGAAAGAGATAATGAAGAGTTTTTTTTTTTTTAGTACAATTTTTTCTTAGTTCAGATTTTGTACTTATTTTTTAGTTCAGTTCTTGGGTGGTTTCGTTATGCCTGATAGGCAACCTTTTTCATATATCTAAATATACTTAGTGCTATGATGTATGTACTATATACGTTATATATATATATATATATATATATATATATATATATATATATATATATATATATATATAGAGAGAGAGAGAGAGGAAGAGTAAGAGGGGAGAGAGAGAGAGAGAGAACAGAGAGAGAGAGAGAGAGAGAGAAGTACTTAACTTTGTATACTTATGTATAACGTAAATTCATTTTCCCATGAAAAAATAACCAAATAATTCATCTTCACCGAAATAAACCTTAGCCAATGCGACGCCTTACTTCATAGATAAGAGCTATCAATCAACATGTGAATATCATGAAATATTGAACCTTATTTTATTTCTGAGAAATAAAATCATTATTTATAAGAATTTGCTTCAAAGTGCACAATCTTAGCGTCTTTTAAACTCTCTCTCTCTCTCTCTCTCTCTCTCTCTCTCTCTCTCTCTCTCTCTCTCTCTCTCTCTCTCTCTCTCTTTAAAGTTGGAGTTCCGAAATAATCATATTCAACATCGCTTCAAGAGTGAATTACAGCGATCCTCAATTTGCGAGAGGTAAAGTAAATCTCTTATCTCTCTCTCTCCTCTCTCCTCTTCTCATCTCTCTCTCTCATCTCCTCTCTCTCCGCAAACTAAACAACAATGGTTTAGAGCATGCAACTTTAAAAACATTTTTTTTTCTTATTGGGTTGAGTCTTCATTCTTGACTAATGGCTGAAAGCGCCTTTGCATTTTTATCATTATTTTTATCTATATTTTTAACCCCCAGACTTCGTGTGTGTTTGTGTGTATATGTATTTGTGTATGAATGGCTGAAGTACTCTTAAAAATGTTATGCTTAGACTGGTCTTGTCTTTATTATATTTATTTTAACATGTACTTTTATTTTGTGTACTCTACGTATATGTGTTGTACACATACGTATGTGTTTTATAATTTAAATCCCTTCTTCGAATGTAATACTGCGTATATATATTTTTCTGTCATTTGTGTAACTACTTTTCGAACAAAACTGACTAGAGGAGGAGAGAGAGAGAGAAGGGATGAGTGGCGGAGAGAGAGATGGAGAGAGGAAGAGATGGGAGAACGGAGGAGAGGAAGAGGAGAGGAGAGAGGAGAGAGACAGAACTAATTCATTAACAGCGGTCCCATTAGGCATAATTACACACCAGGTAATGACGTATTCACCGAATCTGCATTGATATAACATAAACACTACGTTCGAATCCTTTCAATCGTTTGGGAAAACTTTTTTATATATATATTAACCACAATACTGACGATTATTCCGCTAGATGTATAAATTATTATAATTACAGGTTTATATTATAGATTTATTTGAGACTATTTGGTTTTAGATAATTATGTAAATAATTAGATTAGAGTTAATCCTAAATCAAGGTCAAAGACCATGATTTCGGACGCAGGCTTACAGGAATCACTTGGATAAGCCACGTTCCTACATGACAAAAAAATATTCTTTCCCAATATACTCAACGAATTCGATAAACTTCCATCTGAATAAAAGTAAACTATGAATAAACGAATAAATTATTCGAAAGCAAAGTAAGGGAAGAAGAAATGGGATGTAAAAACTAAAAAAGAGAATTAAAAATTTGTAGATGGTGGAACAAACATTTAAGATTTGCCAATACAAGAGACATATGTTTCCTTTACTGCATACTTCTGTTTAGTCATGAAACGTCAAATTCACTAAAGAAATCTACTAAAAAAAAGTCTATGTCAAGTTTTGAAACTGAGATATTATACCAATGAAGTAAAATCTAACGTAGTTCGAGTGGAATTATGATTGGTAATCACTGGTTTAACAACAGAAAGTCATAGTACATCTGTTCTGAGTTGAGTTTACCCTAACTTATTTCCACGATTTAAATTTAAAGCTTTAATAGAACGATATAAATTGAGGAAAAACATCTAAGCTGCGTTTTTAAACTTATATCTTATATTGAATTAACATCATTTAACGTAAATGGCTCAGAATTATATGATTAATGAAGCGTCAAAAGTCGTGAAACTTAATTGTCAGCACCGTTGCCTGTTTGGCGAATTGAAACAGCTTAAGCCTTCAATAGGATGGATTTATTTCATCTTATCAATTAAAGTATAATATCTTTAATTATATGAATACCAATTCCCTTAATCTTCCGAAACTACATTTATGGGAATGATTCAGATTTCCAAATTCCCATCGTTTCGAGGAAGAAGTTTCAAATTTTCACAATTGTGGCAGATGGAATGTTTCTTTCAAACGATTTCATTCGAATTAAATTGATCGTAGTGACTATAGATTTAATTTTAGTTAATTATAAAAAGCAATTGCATAAATGAATCGATGATTATGTATAAAAATACATTGATAAGATTAAAAATTATACTTCAAATAAGGAAGGCTTATCGTAGCCGAGGTATAAACTATTATAGAGATGCAGAGTATTGTTTTTGTAATATATTATGAATTTATTTTAAAAATAACTAATTTTTAGCCATTTTAACTCTATTATTTAATTATATATTTAGTTTTATAAGCTTAAAATAATATATTTTATAGAATGAACGAGATTAAAGTAATAAGATTATATACGAAATAAAGAAACATTACCCAAAACTGTCAACTCCCGATGTAAACAAAAGACCTACCGGACTCGATGGCCACCCGATCTGCGTCGCACCTATTTCATTGTTTCGATTGCGTCTCTGACGCCTTATTTTCGTCCCCAGGACTCAAAAAACTTTTGCGTCCGTTAGTTTACGACGCAAATAAGCGTTCGTGCCGAGAACTGAAGGAGGTACGAGCGGAAATAAGCCCGTAAGAGAGGTAAGTTGTGGGGGAGGTCATGGCGGTACAACGGCACGGCTTCTTTGGTACGGCTCGTGTTGTTTCCGTTCATATTTATCGTTCTTGTGTTAATTTTACGTTAAGTTCCTGTTAAATAGCACTGAATTAATAAATTATTACAATTTATCCACTTCTTACCTAATTTTACGGCCCCTTTGCCGAATTGGTCGAGCTACGCTAGGCTACGGTAGACCTTATCGAAGTGTATCTAAACGTTACCTTTGGCCTTAGCCTATGTTAATTTTGGCTGTTAAATTGGGTTGAATTTAACAATAATCTCATATTTAGCATAATTAAGCCATTCTAGCAAGGCATTTAATACCATCTAGCTAAGGCTGCTTTGCCAGATTGGGTAGGCTACGTTTGTCTAGACCACCCTAACCTACATTGACGTAGGCTAGGCTACTGTATGATAGTTTATAGGCTTGTTAATATCATGTTAAAATTGGGTAAAATTGTGCTAAATATGCGTTATTTAGTGATTTATAAATTTCCAAGGGCTTGTTTGCCCGATTTTTGAGGGCACGGAATTTTAGGCTAGGCTAATTACCTAGTATAGGGTATGATACCCAATAGCCACCTGGCGGCCACCTCTACCATAGCGCAACCACCTTCCCAATAATCGGTTATTATAGCTAGCTTTAAATTGTTACTTGGGAAAAAAAAAGGTATTTCTACAGAAGCAGTTCGCACGGACTGCAAGGAACATAATCGCAGATACGACATCCACTAGGGATTGGGCCGTCCAATGTAGGGTAAAACACCGCATGGCCTGGATCAACTCAACGACGATCATAGCATGCTACCCTCCTAAAAAGTACTTAGGGGAAAAAACCAGCGACTACCAACCCTTATCACGGTTTTCAGGTCTTATTCACTCGATATTTAAATGGTGAAACAAGAATACAATTACAACTCCAAGCATACCATTCAAAAGATTGAAGTTTCGTCAACATAATGTGATATATGAAAGCCCCATACGAACTAAAATAAGCATGTGACGCTCTTCGTGAAATATTTTTTCAAGGCAGTTTTGAAATCCAATATGGCGGCTACCGTGGGATGTATCGGTTTTGAACAACGACGAAAATCATCTTTCCCAGCCTTCCCAGCAATCAGTTGAACAATGTTAGCGTATGTATGTAACGCTTATTGATCTTACTTAAGATTGCAGTTGTAATCAGCACAATAAAACAACATTCTGTTGACTATATTAGTAAAGTATGAAACTTATTATTCCCGGGGTCATGGTTTGAAAACTGATTCATTCTTACCTTGTAATCAGTGGTTTTTATTGTAGTGTCTTACCGAACAATTATAGAGAGGCCGTGATTTCCACGAGCGGCAGGATACTAAATTCAAATTTAGCGCGTCGGCGTCGCCAACACTGGTGGTGATGACGTCATCTCCCTCCACTCGCGGGAGAACCAGGTACAACTGCCCAGGTGAATCCAATTCTTTTCCTGCCGGCGTCCGGTGAACATCGGTGGTCGGTGCGGTTGGATAACTTTGCTTCGCTTTTTTCTTGTGGATTTGATCTTCGGAATTGGTGAAGTACTCTTTTTTTGGCGTTGTTGTTATTTTGCTTTTTATTTAGGCGTTGCCATGTCGGGATTCTAGTCCGTCGGGAGTTAGGTTTTGCATCTCAGGATGTAAAACTAGATTATCCAAGTTAGAGTATGATTCTCACACTAAATGTGTTAAGTGTAGGGGACAGGTTTGTTCAGCAGATCGAACATGTAACGAGTGTAGTGATTGGACTGATTCTCAATGGAAGTTTTTTAGTTCATACTCGGAGAAATTAGCTAAAGACAGAATTAGAAAAGCAGCGCTTAGGGAAAGTAGACTTAGCTCTGCTTCGTCTTGCGATGCATCTGTTCCTTTCTGTTTCTCCTCAAATTGTTATGTCTCCTTTAACTAACACCTCCTATTCCTCCTACTAATCCCACTTCTCCGGCTTCCCGTGTGTTTTCTTCCGACACCATTGCCAGTCTGGAATCGAGGTTAGATCAGAAATTTTCGGTACTAGCGAATACGGTTTTTGCAACTTGGTAATTCAGTTAAGACGTTTTTGGAGAAAGCGGCCTCAGGTAAGAGTGTAGTTGAGGGTGCGTCTGTCTGTCCTGACACGTCTCCTAGACAAAGGTCACTGTCCAGCTCCCCCGCACCGGGGAGAAGACATACCGGGGAAGTCCAAGGGAGTCGATCGGGATTTGCCCACAGACAGGCGCCTCTCTTGTTGAGCCTGTTGCGCCTCAACAGGGCTCGGTTAAGCGTTGGAAAGGTGTTGCGGTCAGACGCCTTTCAAATGATTCAAGCGATTCGTCTCCGGTCGCACGGCGCTCTTGGCGAGATTCGCCCCGTTTCGCGTCCCTTAAAGAGGCGTTCAGGCGCCGATTCTTCGCCTCCTCCAGTCAAGCGGTATAAGGAGCCTGAGAGTAGGGTTGCGCCTCGACCGTTAGCGGCTCGTTTCGTTCGCCTCAATCTGTGCCTTTTTCGGCTCCATCTACTAGTAGAGATTGTGGTTTTAGCGCTGTAGCTAGCAGTTCTAAGGGTGTTTCTTTAGGCGCTTTTTCGTCTGTTACGCCTGATGCGCCTGTTTCGCCTCGAATTTCGGCGGCTCCGAGCGAGGCGCAAGTAGTTTTTTTTTTTTTTCCGCCACCTCCTGCTGAACATTTAGGCTCTTCCAAGCCTACGTTAACTGTTTTGATTCGTCTCTGGCGCCTTTGCGCAAGCAGTTAGAGATGTTAACCAACTGGATGAATGAGTCCAAGGGTGGTTCGAAACCTTCAGATCCGGTTGTAGTTCCGTCTACTTCTTCGGCGGCGGTATCGGAGAATGAAGAAGAAGTAGAGGAGGAGGATTCACATCACCTCTCGTGTTATTCACGTCTCCTTAGATTTCTTCTGGTATCTTATCCAGATTATTTTGAGAAAGCGCTCCGCGCTCCCCAACTTCGACTTTTTTTGATGATGGAGGAAAACTTCAGACCCTCTCCTCCCAAAACTTGTTCTATCTAAAGCGGTTAGACATTCGCTTAAAGAAAGAGACGGAGAAATGGATGTCTATGAAAAGAGACTTAGGGAAGGCTCTTTTTGCTTACCCTCCCTCTAAGTTGCTTCGTAAGAGGTATAGGTTTTATGTAACTGGGGGGGAAGCTCCTTCTCTGGGAGTTTCTGCCTCCTCCCAGGGAGACTTCTCCAGTTTAAGTTAATCGACTCCTCTAGAAGATCTGCTTTCGCCGCAGCGAAAGTTTTTCTTTACAGCGCCTGAGTTGGACCACGTTGTAAAGAATCAATTTAAACTTTTGGAAGTCTTTAGCTTCCTTGATTGGACTATTGGCGCTTTAGACGGCCAAGATCGGAAGACTGTCCTTCTCTTTCCCAGGAGTTAGCGGAGGATTGGATTGGTGTTCTGTCCTGTGCGGACAAATCCATTAGGGATGGATGTGATGAGTTAGCTTCGCTCATCGCCTTTGGTACCCTTAAGAAAAGGCAACTTTGGTGCTCCTTTGCTTCTAAAAGGGTTACGTCCCAACAGAAGTCTGCTCTCTTGTTGTCCTTTTGTGAAAGATAAACCTTTTCCAGACGATGTAGTGTTGTCAATTTCGTCTGCGCTAGATAAGAAATCTACTTCGGATTTTACTGGCACAGTCTACTAAGAGACCTAAAGCTCCTGTGGAGACTGTTCCTTCGGTTTCTCCTCTGGCCCAAGCGCCTTTTCGAGGGAGAAAACCCAAGCGCTTCTTTCGGCCGAAAGCGAATTTGCGACCTCAGTCTAAGGCCTCGGCCAAGGTTAACAAACCTTCCAAATGAAAGCTCGGTTCTTCATGCACAAGTGGGAGCCAGGCTGGCTCTGTTTTGGGAGGAATGGGAAAACAGAGGAGCAGAAGCCTGGGTAGTGCAAGTACTCAAGTTCGGCTATCGTATTCCTCTCGTTTCACCTCCCTCGCTCTCACCTGTGCCAATTCCATTCCAGGCATACTCTCCGGGCTCAGACAAATTTCTGGCGCTAGCCGCAGAAGTGGAAGCGCTTGTTCTCAAAGAAGCGATAGAACAGATAGAAGGGGATTTTCCTCCAGGCTTTTACAATCGCCTTTTTGTAGTTCCCAAGTCATCAGGGGGCTGGAGGCCGGTTTTGGATGTGAGCGCCCTGAACTTGCATGTCCAGAAAACAAAATTTCATATGGAGACCACTCGGTCGGTTCTGGAGTCCATCAGACAGGGGATTGGATGGTCTCTCTGGACATGCAAGACGCTTATTTTTGTTTTCACTTCCGATACATCGCGAATCTCGGAAGTACCTGAGTTCATGTTCGACGAAGGCAAGGTGTTTCAGTTTCGGGCGCTTTGCTTCGGACTAGCGACCGCTCCTCAAGTTTTCACCAGGGTTCTATCCCCGATAGGAAGCTGGCTACACATATTAGGAGTAAGTAATCTCCCTCTATCTGGACGATTGGCTTCTCCGGTCGGAATCAGAGAGTCGGTGCATGAAGGACCTTGGAACAACTCTGGATCTTGCCAGAAAGTTAGGAATTCTGGTCAACAAACAGAAGTCCCAGTTGTTCCATCTCAGAGCATCCTTTATTTGGGGATGATTCTGAATGCTCAAGTTTTTCGGGCTTTTCTGTCCCCGAAGAGGGTTCAAGGCTGTCTGGAGACAGTTCAGGAGTTCTTGGACAAAAAGGTAAGTTCTTCCAATAAGCCAATCAGGATGAGGCTCCTGGGCAAATTGACGTCAGTGGAGAAATTTGTGACGTTGGGAAGACTGCACATGAGACCTCTGCAGTTTTTCCTGAGAGCCTCTTGGTGCAGGAAGACACAACCAGACTCGATTACCTTCCTGTCACAGATCAAATAAAAGAGGACCTAAGGTGGTGGCTCTCTCGAGCAAGGTGGAAGAAGGGTTAGATTTACGACCCATCCTCCCGAACCTACAGTTCTTTTCCGACGCATCGGACACAGGTTGGGGAGCCCTACTGGGAAATCAACGGACTTCAGGAGCTTGGTCGGAGAAGGAGAAGAAGTTCCACATAAATGTAAAGGAACTGTTAGCAATTTTCTTAGGCTCAGACAGTTTTCGGAGCTTAGTAGAAGGCCGAGTAGTGGCAGTGCATTCCGACAACTCCACGGCTCTCTCGTACGTGCGGAAACAAGGGGGGACTCAGTCTTTCTCTCTGTACGAAGTAGCCAAGGATCTCCTCCTGTGGTCAAACGAAGCGAGGTTCAGCTAGTCCCGAGATTGTTCCGGGAAAGATGAACGTCCTGGCGGACGAGTTAAGTCGTCAACAGCAAGTGTTACCTCTGGAGTGGACTTTGGACAACAAGATTTGTCAGAAACTTTGGCGCCTTTGGGGACGACCGTCAATAGACCTGTTCGCGACATCGAGGAACAACCGTCTTCTCTCTTTTGTTCTCCAGTCCCAGATCCTCTAGCTTGGTCGGTGGACGCAATGCTGTTGGATTGGTCGGGTCTGGAAGCTTATGCATTCCCTCCGTTCGGTCTAATAAGAGAGGTGCTGAACAAGTTCATGTCGCACAGCAATGTAACGCTAACGTTAATCGCTCCCTTTTGGCCCAGGAAAGAGTGGTTCCCGGACCTTCTCCAGTTGTTAGTAGACTTCCCAGACTTCTTCCTCCAGAGAAGTGGCTTCTCAAACAACCTCACTTCAAGAGGTTCCACCAAAACTTGTCCGCTCTAGCTCTGACAGGGTTCAGACTGTCCGGAATCTTGTCAGAGCGATTTTCAAGAAGAGCTGCAGAAGCTATCGCTCGTTGTAGGAGAGAGTCTTCTAACAAACTCTATCAAGGGAAGTGGAGAATCTTCAGAGAGTGGTGTAGAAGTGCTAAAGTCTCTACTTCTGCGACCTCTTTAACAGAAATAGCAGATTTTCTTCTATTTCTTAGGAACTCTAAGAAACTGGCTCCTTCGACGATCAGAGGATATAGAGCCATGCTCTCTTCGGTTTTTCGACATCGAGGTTTGGATATTTCCTCCAATTCAGATCTGTCGGACCTCATTAGTCTTTCGAAACCACTAAGCTCCCGCAAGATACAGTGGCTTGGAACTTAGATGTGGTGCTTAAGTTCCTCATGGGGCCACCGTTTGAGCCTTTAAGTCGGCTTCACTCAGGAACTTGACTAAGAAGGCACTCTTTCTTATTGCACTAGCTTCTGCTAAGCGTGTCAGCGAATTGCACGCTATAGACAAAAGAGTCGGTTTTCTTCTCTCAGGCAATGCTGTATTTTCGGTATCTTTGACCTTTCTAGCCAAAAATGAGAATCCTTCTAATCCTTGGCCGAGGAGTTTTGTGGTAAGGAACTTATCTGATTTGGTTGGACATGAGGAGGAAGAAAGGCTCTTATGTCCAGTCAGGGCTATTAAGCAGTAATTCTGTTTGCCACTAAGGGTATCAGAGGACAATCTTCTAAGCTCTGGACCTCGGTTCAAAATCCCTCTCGTCCTCTTTCTAAGAATGCTATATCTTTCTTTATTAGAGAGCTTATCAGGGAAGCTCACTCGCAGTCCGAGAACGACAATCTTTCCGTTCTGAGAGTTAAAGCTCACGAGGTTAGAGCAGTGGCAACTTCTTTTAGCATTCAGAAAGAATTTATCTTTAGCTTCGATTCTTCAGAGCACGTTCTGGAGATCGAATTCGGTTTTGCGAGTCATTATCTCAAAGAGATAGAAACGGTTTTCGAGAATTGTAAAACGTTAGGTCCGTGGCGGTTTCTGGCATGGTGTTGGGAGAAACGGCACAGGGGTCGTCACCTCTATGCTAACTTTTCACCTTGAATAGGTTGTCGAGTTCAAGGGAAGCTGGGGGTACTGAGTACCTGGGATACTCACCAGTCTGTTAGGTCAGATTTTACAATGGTTGGGTATATATGTTTTTAAATCTGGTGTTGGTGACAAATGTTTTGTATGATTGAATTTCTGGTCTTAGCCCAGGGCAAGGGCAATCTTTGTTGTTACTATCCACCTCCGTCAGTCAGCCTTGACTCGCTTGAACTACGGAAGGATTCCCACTCCTGTAGAGGCTAACTTTGGTCAAATTCCAATTCCTCTACAATAGTAAGAAGAGCACCGACCAGAGGCAGTAACAGTCTGCTGTAGCTCTCTTACAAGGTAAGGTACAACAGACACCTTGAGTGTTTACTGGTATGCAATAAATGTAACCATTTAAAAATACTAGTGGTCCCACGTCCCACCTTCCCATAAATGTGTAATCAGCTCTATAATTGTTCGGTAAGACACTACAATAAAATGAAATTTTCTTATTAAAATGAAGTTTTATTGTATACTTACCGAACAATTATGATTATACCCACCCTCCTCCACCCCTTAGGTGACGGACGGGCAGAAAGAATTGGATTCACCTGGGCAGTTGTACCTGGTTCTCCCGCGAGTGATGGAGATGACGTCATCACCACCATGTTGGCGACGCCGACGCGCTAAATTTGAATTTAGTATCTCCTGCCGCTCGTGGAAATCACGGCTCTATAATTGTTCGGTAAGTATACAATAAAACTTCATTTTAATAATGAAAATTTCATTTTTATCCTTACTGCCATCACAACTGAAACTCCACAGTGCTTATTTGATTGTTATTATACACATTTTGGTCTCAGTTCACTCCACATTGCACTTTCAACCCGTTGCTGTTCCTGGTTCCTAAGCGCACGCCACAAACACAGTTACAAACAGCAGATGACGACTGCAAAGTTTTATTCCCTAAATTCTTTACTTTACTCGTTATTTAGTTCAAATTTACTTTATTTAAAAATTTTAATTTAATTCATGTATATTATCCCTCTTTTGCAACCAAATTACCCTGAAGTAGATACAATCAAATGTTTCTAACGTTTTCGTACATCTGGCTGCCGAAAACCATAGAGGAACGACTACATAATTTTTTTTTTTTTTTGCTTTTTTGTTTTTGCTAGCACTTTTCATTGATTTCAGTCTATATTAGTATTTTGAATTTCTTTAATAACTGTATGCCAGAAATAAATGTAACCTTTAATGATTGCATGCTAAGAATGGCAAAATCATCGTTGCCACATTAGTGGAGGCTTCACACATACGCCGTTTCATTATTATAAACTGTTTCCATGAATTCTATTTGTCATAAGTAATGCAATAATGATAAAATTGCTTTTAATATTTATGTATATATACTTCCAATACATAGCCTAATTTCACCAATTTCAACGTTTTGTGTGTAGGCAGGTAACAACCGAGTGAATTGTTAGATATGTCCACCAATGTAAACTACTATTATTAGATAGATAGATGGAAAAATCATAGAAAATAAGTTTAAACTGAAACAACTTTCAGAGAGAGAGAGAAGGGAAGGTGAAGGATGGAAGAAGGACAGGGGTGGCAGTGGATGTGGGGGGAGAGGGTAGGTGGAGCTTTTTACTGGTGTGTTCATATCCATTGTTCCGACACGGCATACAAACCTTCGGTCCTTTTACAATAGGAAGGTACTAGCGGCAGCTGGATAGGTCGTAAGCTTTCGACAAGGGGTTCGGTAGTTAACTGCTTGTCCGACAGGCGCGCGCAGCAGCGACTGTGAGGTAAACAAAATCACTTTTGCTTTCGGCCTCGCGGTGGATGGACGTGTTGTTCGACCGCTCTCTGCCCGCTTCTCGTCGTTTGCTTTCTAAGTATTGGTTGTAATTGTGTGAAAGAGTTATTGTAAGTACAATTATTCTCTTTTTTCATATTAATTGCTGCTTCAATTAGTGATTATGATGGAATCTCCTCGCCTCGCTACCCCACGGAGACCTTTGCCCGGGTATCGAAGGGCGTAAATGCGGGAAGTTCAGATCGTTCCCGGAGATTGACCCTCATATTTTATGTGCTCGTGTCGGGGGCGCGAATGCACCCGAGCCGAGCCCTGTGATGTGTGTAATGATTGGTCGGAGGCGCAGTGGACTTTGTATGAGGGCAGGAAGAAACGAAGGCCTGCAAAGGAGTCGTCGGAAAGCTCTCCCGCGACTCCTTTGGGGTGACGGACACTTCGTCTTCTTTCCTGCCGCCCGCTCAACTTCATGTCTCGCGCCTTCCCTTCGGGGGGGGTGTCTAGGTCCTTCTCTTCCCTGACTTGTCGAGTGTGGAGGAGGGCTCTAGATACCCTGACGTTCAGTTGTACTCTGGGTCCTCTATCCGTTCGTCTTCGGGCAGCGGGTAGAGGATCCCCTAATCACCCGACTTTTGCCTCCTCAGGTGCGGTTGCCGCGAAGGATGACCTCGGACAGGTGTGGGCAGCGTTGGGGTTGCAGGGCGTGCCGAGTGTCCAGGGGCTGCTCTACCATCTCGCTGGCGCCGTGGCGGTCACCCATGCAACGGTCTCGACCACCACCACGACCCTTACAACACCCGCTACGCTTCACCTCCTCACCTGGTGTACACCCAGCACGCGGTCTCTGTGACACCCACTACATCGGTGCAGGGGCCAGTCGCCGTAACTTGGGAGGAGTGTGATGCGCCACCTGGGTTTGCCGTGCTGCCGCGACCGGACTTCGTTGCCAAAGAGCTCGCCCTGGACCTCCCACCCGTACCTAGGAGATGTCTGTGCCGCTGGTCCGCCCTCTGGACCGCCTACACAGTCTGCCGTACCTGCCGTGACCACTGCTGCCGTTCCTGTACCTGCTCCTGCTGTCTCGTCTACCGTTCCTGTGATGCTCGCACTGCTGATGTTGTTCCTGTTCCTGCGCCGCTGCTCCCGTTTTTATCTCCCTGCTGGTCTGTTCGGACAGGTACGTCCGGGCCCTGTTGCTTCGGCAACAGCAGCCCGGCTCCGTCCTGGATGACAGATCTGACGTCGGTCCTGAGGAGGTTGACGAAGAAAAGAAGAAGAGGAGGAAGGTGTCGTCGTCGTCTTCTTCGTCGTCGTCGTCGTCTGCCGCCTCTTCTTCTTCTTCTTAACTAAGGCTCCCCCGCCGAAGAAGAAGAAGGTCGCCTCCCCCCCCCCTAAGAAGTCTCCTTCGGGAACTTCTAAGGGCCCGTCTCGCTCTGGTGAGACGGGGGGTTCTTCCGCTGGTCGCCCTGCTCCTTCGGGAGCAGGACCCGTCTCTTCTCCCGCTCCCCGCAAGGAAGAACTACGGGGTACCAGAGGGTGCCGGCTAACACCGGCACTTCCTAACCCTGCTGTCAGTGGTTCGGCACAGCAGCAGGGTCCGGCTCGGCCACTCGTTCGCGAGAGGTACCGAGTGTACGGTCGCCTACCAGCGACCGTGCAGCCAGGAACCAGACCTCTGAGTCCGCTCAGCGTCAGGTTCACGGCACGGAGCGGAAGACTGGTGACAGCCGCTCACACGGCGCTCTCACCAGGCCAGCTCTCGCTCTCGCGGCGAGCAGCTGGCTACCCGGGCGGACGTGACGGTCCATGACCGGCCACGGGCCGAGGCTGGGAAGAGGTCCCCCCGTTCGCCGGCACCAGCCACGGCTGGTACCAGCGAACTGACGCACCGTGAGGATACGCACCGATCTCACCGTGACAGTGGAGCTCGCCGGTCGCCTGACCGTCGCTCTCACAGAGAGCGATCGGGTACGGCGACCAGCACCAGCTCCTCTGACACACGAGACCGGGGCCGCTGTTCTCGTCCAGCCGCTTCTCACAGCGAGACGGCTCGACTAGGTCTGCAGCTCGATCGCCACCGCGGGTTGGCGATCGCCTGCAGTCCTCCAAGCCCGCTGGTTCTACCAGCGAGCGAGGAGAGAGCGTCAGGTCTTCCTCTCCCATACCTTCAAACCTCCTCAGGTTACACCGGGGAGGGGCGAGGTATTGAGGAGTGATCGTGAAGGGGTGGCGCCCCTCAGGATCCCGCCACCGCGTCGTACGTACCAGGCTCGGTTCTCGGACCAGCCAGGTCGTACGCACAGGTGGTTGGAGGAGACCGAGAGGGGGCTGTCGCTGCTCCTCTCCTTGAGGGAGGAGGGTCTCGGGAGGTGCTCCTGTTCGAGGGACTGGACGGTCCAACTCCACAGGATGCAGTCACTCCTGAGATCCAGAGGAACTTTGCCGAGGTTATTGCGCTGATTCGTCACACAACGACCTCGGGAAGGATCGCGCTCCCACCATCCGAGCCCACGTCCCGGCTCGAGTCGTTCTGGGGCCCGAAGAGGGAACCCAGACCGACGGTGGGTTTGCCGCGGTCGGAGCTTGCAAACTCAGTGCTGGACCAGGTTGAATCGCTTGTCTCCGACAGGACGGTTCGCTCAGTCTGGCAGGTCGAGCAAGCTGCTTCCACCTCCTCTGCTACGACAGCGGCGGTTTTACGTGCCATCTGAAGACCCGATGCCGCCCAAACAGGTGACCCGGAGTTAGCCAGGCTGACTCGGGTTGGTGTCTCTGCAGCAGCTCCTGTCCGAGAACCGTGGTTCTCGCAGCAAGAGGCACTCGGCCTGGAATCTACCGCCATGGCAGCTTTCCAGGCCGTCTCCTGGCTAGATCTGTGGTCCCTCACAGTATCTAAGGTCGCAGCCAACTCCGGGGAATTTCTCCCGAAAGATGACTCGGCCTTCAGGAGACTTTGCCAGTCTGGAGGAAGAGCCATCTCCTTCCTTGCCCACCAGACGGTGAACCTGTGGGCCAACCTGGTTCTCCGACGAAAGGACGCTGTCCTTACTCGGGTTTCCAGGCGGCGGCCGGGCGTGAAGCGGCGTTGGGACTTCGAAACGGACCTCTACGGAGTTCCACGTCTCTCTTCCCAGGAGAGATGGTGGACGCTGCGGTGGACAGACGGCGCACTGACGACAGTGACCGTCTGGTTCACCAGGCAGTCTCGAAGGCTTCTGGGCAGCCTCGGACTGCGGCCAAGTCTAAGAGCTCGGCTAGCGCTTCCTCGGCGGCTAAGACGGTTGCTGCGTCGAAGCCCCGAGGAATGACTCTGTCTTCTTCAACTTCTGGCAAGGGGAGCCGTAACCACCCTCCTCCCCAGCCCTCCCTCATCCCGTGGAGGCTCTGGGAAGAAGTCGAAGAAAGGGGGGAAACGCTAGGGACGGCGTTCCCCCTCACCTGCTGCCGGAAGTGGGGGGTGCCTGGCCAGCCATTGGGCAACTTGGCAGCGCTACGGCGCCGAGACCTGGATTGTAGATGTCCTTCGGGAGGGATATCTATTACCCTTCGAATCTCGGCCACCCCTCACCTCCAACCCGGTCCAACAGCAGTCGTACGTTCCAGGGTCATCGAAGGACGTAGCACTGAGACAGGAGATAAAGACCATGCTAGGAGAGAAGCTGTAGAGATCGTCACGGATCAGTCACCGGGCTTTTACAGTCGACTCTTCCTGGTGGAAAAGTCTACGGGAGGCTGGGCGCCCGGTGATAGATCTCTCTCCCCTGAACCGGTTTGTTCGCCAGAACCCGGTTCACGATGGAGACGGCACGCTCAGTACTCGACTCCATCAGGGAGAACGATTTCATGCTTTCAGTCGGACTTGAAGATGCGTATTTCCAATACCCATTCATCGCAGTCCTCAGAAAGTACTCCGCTTCATCCTCGACGGGACGGTGTACCAGTTCAGGGCACTGTGCTTCGGTCTCTCAACCGCCCCACAGGTGTTCACGCGAGTGTTCACTCTGGTGTCTGCTTGGGCCCATTCGCACGGATACGTCTGATGAGGTATCTCGACGATTGGTTAGTCCTGGCGAGCTCCCGCTCGCAGTTGCTACAGGACAGGGATCGACTGCTCGAGTTCTGCCACGATCTGGGGATCGTGGTGAACTTCGAGAAGTCCGATCTCGAGCCCCCCAAGCAGAGGATGAAGTACCTGGGTATGCTGATCGACACGGTAGCAGGGCGAGGTCTTTCCCCGCAGACTCGCGGATCAGCAGATTCAGGGAGGCAGCCAACCAGTTTCCTGTCTCGGCAGGAACAGGCAGCTCAGCGATGGCAAGTCGTGATCGGACACCTGTCGTCACTCGAGAAGTTAGTCCCTCCACCGGGCGTCTTCACCTGCGGTCTCTTCAGTGGAGACTAAAGGAGAGTTGGTCGCAGGCGACGGATCCCCCAAGCTTTCCAGTGTCACTGACACAGGAGGTGAGGCAGGACCTAGCCTGGTGGCTGGACGACAGGAACCTCTTAAGAGGAGTGCCCCTGCGCCCTCCCCCCCCGGACATGCAGCTGTTCTCAGACGCATCGACCGAGGGATGGGGCGCACACCTGGAGGAGTTGCTGACTTCAGGAGTGTGGGACGAGAACGACAAGCACCTTCACATCAATGTACTGGAACTCAAGGCAGCGTTCCCTCGCTCTCCAAGAGTTCCAGGACCGCTTGATGGGACACTCAGTGGTGTTGATGTGCGACAACACCACGGTGGTGGCCTACGTCAACAAACAGGGGGGTACTAGTGTCTCTCCCGTTGTACCAGTTGACTCGGCAGGTGCACGAGTGGGCCGAGGCACACTCAATAGAGCTGTCAGGCACGCTACATTCCAGGGAAGAGGAATGTAGTAGCAGACACGCTCAGCCGTCGGGATCAGGTGATAGGGACCGAATGGTCTCTACACCAGGACGTGGCGGAAAGGCTCTTCGACCCTGTGGGGGCGACCAGTCGTGGATCTGTTCGCCACCCGGCACAACAGGAAGCTCCAGGTGTTCTTCTCGGCCGTGCCGGACCCATGGGCAGCTGCAGAGGACGCTCTTCAACACCCGTGGGACAACCTCTTCGCCTATGCCTTTCCCCCGTTCAGCTGATTCGCAAGGTGATCAGTCGAGCACTGGTCACCCCGAATCTCAGGATGATCCTGGTGGCTCCCAAATGGCCACGGCCATTTGGTATCCGGACCTGCTGGCTCTTCTCGCAGGAGAACCGAGAGAGATTCCCCCTTGGCACAACCTTCTCGCCCAGCCACACGTCGAGCGGGTACCACCGAGCAGTCCAGTCTCTACGTCTTCACGCTGGCTGTTATCCACCATCTCTTGCGAAGACGGAGGCTTTTCTCGTAGCGCAGCAACAGAGATGGCTGGAAACGTCCGTCAGTCCTCTGCAGCTGTGTACCAGGGGAAGTGGGCCGTCTTCTGTGGTTGGTGTCGTAGACGGGGTCTATCTCCTCTCAGAGCCACTCTTCAGCAGGTAACGGATTTCCTCGTTTTTCTTCGCCGAGGAAGCCGTAGAGAAGCTCCTCTCAGTCCCCACAGTCAAAGGAACAGAGCCGCCTTGGCGCTCGTCCTGAAACTGAGGGGATTGGACATCTCGAACTCGTTCGAGATCTCCTTGCTTATGAGGAGCTTCGAAAGGTCTTGCCCACCCAGGAACTCAGGCCCCCTGCGTGGGATGTGACTCTCGTCCTTAGGAGCTGACTCGAACGCCGTTCGAGCCACTCCGAGAGTCGTCAGACAGGATCTGACCCTCAAGACCCTCTTCTTGCTGGCCCTGGCATCGGCGAAGAGAGTAGGGAACTTCATGGTCTTTCCTATGATGTACGACACTCCAGGGGAGGGATGGGGATCTGTGACGCTCGATTTCGTCCCGAACTTCGTTGCGAAGACTCAGAACCCGTCGATCCCTGACGACAGGTTTCGAGTCATTCACGATTCCCTCCCTATTGGACTTCACCGATAATGATGCGGATGAGATGCTGCTTTGTCCTGTGAGGGCGCTACGGCGCTATCTGAAGAGAACTCGACACCTCAGCCTGAGTGTCGACGCCTCTTCGTTAGCACCGGGGTCACCAAGAAAGAAGTATCCAAGAACACTCTTTCATTCTGGCTGCGTGAGGTCATAGGAGGCGTATGAGGCTGATGGTAGTGACGACATCCGTACGTCCCGTCCGAGAGCTCACGAAGTCAGAAGTATTGCCCCGTCGTTGGCGTTCCGTAAGAACTTCTCCGTGGCGCAGGTCCCTGAAGGCAGGGGTCTGGTCTAACCAGACTACCTTTACGTCCTTCTACCTTCGGGATATTGCCCACAGGTCCTTGGATACATTTTCCTTGGGACCCGTGGTGGCTGCTCAACAAGTTGTGTAGCTAACCCAGACCCTCGCAGGCTGAACAGCATCGAGTCCTGGTGTGACTGTGTGGATGGATGTGTGAGTGAGTGAGTGACTGGCTCTCTCTTCCCATCTTTTCCTTCCCCTCTACCTGTGGGCAGAGGGCCATGGTCGTCACTACGCTGGATGAGGACGAGATGCAGGTGAGCTATATGACAGCCCCATCCTATCCTTTCACTAGGGATAGGAGCAGAATATCCACCACTTCCTTCTACAAGGGGGGGAAGTGGATGCCTACAAGAGTCAAACCCATGACTTTATATTTGCTCCTGTACAGGACAAGTTCTTACATTGCTGGTACGAAGAGATACGCTGCCTCTCTCTTAGTACTCGGTCCAGAGGTCTGACCATTGATCCTGCGGTGCACACCCCGATCATCGGACAGAGGCTTGGATCCCTCCCTCGCTCTTACGACCAGGGAGGCTTCCAAGGTTGGGCGACCATCTGTTCACAAAAGACTCAGATTCCTCCCACCAAGAAGTGAGTCTTCCTATTGTAAAAGGACCGAAGGTTTTGTATGCCGTGTCGGAACAAATGACAATTTGTCCAAAATTGCATTTTTCCTAACTATACAAACCTGAGTCCTTTTACACATAGCCCCACCTCATGCCACCCCTCACTCTGCAGTTTTTGCTTGGGCCAAAAAGCAAAAGTGATTTGTTTACCTCCCAGTCGCGCGCTGCGCGCCTGTCGGACAAGCAGTTAACTACCGAACCCCTTGTTCGAAAGCTTACGACCTATCCAGCTGCCGCTAGTACCTTCCTATTGTAAAAGGACCTCAGGTTTGTATAGTTAGGAAAATGCAATTTTGGACAAATTGTCATTTTCTGCATAATGGAGGTTTTGTCTCTTGGTACAAGGACAAGTGTCGTTATTCTTTACGATTTGTGAATCACGATACCCTTAATTATGGCACTGGGTGTAATGCACTATAGTAAAATCTCGTTCTGATACGAGTGTTCGTTACAGAAATAGGTATTGCTCAAAAACGTGGTTGCACTGTCTCTGAAACCCATAGTGGGTATGCTGCTTAGTTGTCAATCAAGTTTTTTGTAATCAAGTATTTTTTACAAGCTAGCTATTGAATAAATTTGTATTTTTCTCAATCAAAGCATATGCCCCTCAATGCTAACTTTCCACTTTTAACAACTTTCTGGTCATTGCAAATTCGGCCCCATAATTTCTTATGGTGTGAAAACAGAGGCGCATCGACCGAAATCGATTGCATCACACTACGGCGATAATCCGGCAGTAAAACATCTTCATATATCCAAAAAGTAAATAATAAAGATATATATGTGCATTAAGATTATACCAATTACATGAAGAGATGATAATCTGCATGAATAACTGGTAAACTGATCTGCAAGAGTGTTGAGTAAAGCAATTATTTACAATAGGTACGAAAGTCAAGATGTCGTGACGTCATAATACAGGACTAGAAAAAACGTTCTAATTCCAAAAAATTATTACTTGAATTTGAGTCAGAATCGAGTTACTTTTTCAATAACGAATATTTTCAAATTAGTCATCATAAATATGTAAAATATTGATGTTTTACTATTTATTTAAAAAATTATCGAAGTGCACTCTTCGTCGTCGTCTTCTACAAAACAGTTGTTTACTCGGTGAGGAAAAGTTTTCAGATTGTTCTGATAAAAGTGCCCCAGCTTCTGTGGGTACAAGTGGTGTGCGGATTTATCACAGGAAATGGTTAGTTTATTGACACAAGCGACTCCGTAAACATCGAGATGGCGTCAATCTTCTAAATACCTCGAGTTGAATGTAAAAATGTTGAACGCGTTTTGGTGAGATTTGCAGTACGTTTGAGACCGTTTTCACTACCCTCTGTTTAGATCTTAAAATTTGGCCTTAATTTCTAACTTTGGAGAAAATACTTACTTCGAAAGGAAAGTAGAGGTCTTTAGCTCCGTTTCTCACCAACAAGAAGTCGCGACTGATGCCCATCTCCTATGTCAGGACGCGTTATAATGTACTTTTTTGGGGGTTGTACACGCTGATCGTACATGGTCCACTCTGGACCCTACGGTTTTTTACCCTATAACGCGTCCTGACACCGGAGATGGGCATCAGTCGCGACTTCTTGTTGGTGAGAAACGGAGCTAAAGACCTCTACTCTCCTTTCGAAGTAAGTATTTTCTCCAAAGTTAGAAATTAAGGCCAAATTTAAAGCATTAGACAGAGGGTAGTGAAAAGGGTGTCCAAAGCAGTGCAAATCTCATCAAAACGCTTTCGAAATTTTTACTTACGCTTCATTATTTTAGAAGATTGACGCCATCTCGATGTTTATGGAGTCGCTTTTGTCAACAAACTTCCCATTTCCTGTGATAAATCCGCACACCACTTGTACCCACAGACGCTGGGGCACTTTCATCACAACAATCGGAACACGGTCCCCCCTCCTAACCACAACGTTTTGTTTTTAAGTAAACAACTGTTTTGGTAGAAGACGACGACGAGCGTCGCACTAGATAATTTTTTTAAGTAAATAGTAAAACATCGATATTTTACATTTTGTTCTGCAAACTTACCTGTCAGATATATATAGCTGATAATTCCGACACCGACAGAATTTTAAAACTTACGACACACGTGTGGGAGTCAGTGGTTAGTACCCATTCCCGCCGCTGGGAGGCGGTTATCAGGAATCATTCCCATTTTCTATTCATAATTTTTCTGTCGCTGGTGTTGTGAACATCTGTTTACAGCACCTCCGTCTGGATTTGGAAACTTATTGCTACTTGAGTATCCCTTTTGGTTCTTTTTTTTGGATTATTGATTGGATCGGTGGCTAGGCACACGTTATTAGTGGATTGATTTGATTTTGGTTTGGACTTTTCTTGGAATAATATGTCCGGGGTCTAGTACAGCTAGCGCTAGGTTTTCTGCTCTAGAACTGATTGTAGAGGTAGCTACTGAAAGCTTCAGTAGACCCACATACGGTATGTAAGAGTTGCGGAGCATGAATGTGTGGTATGAAAGCCGTTGCAAGGAGTGCGAAAGACTAACAGATTCTGAGTGGAAGGCGTATGAGACCTATCTTAGGAAACTTGAAAAAGGATAGGTTAAGGAGGTCTTCCTCCAGGAGTGTTTTCAGGCGTTCAAGATATAATGTTTTCTCCTGTTTAACCCTCCTTCTGTTAATGCTCCTAACCCCTGTAAGTTTTTGCCTCCGGGCCCTGAAACAGTGTCCTGTAGAGAGTAATACTTTATCCTTAATATTGGAGTCCGATTCGTAATCTAGAATCAAAAGTGTTGGCTCTTGAGAGCAAAAGTTGACGTGCAAAAGTGCAGTGATACCCCTTGTGTAGTGGAGGGTGCGTCAGATCGGCCTCGTTTCGCCTCTAGGAGGCCTGGACCTCTGCTTGACTCCCAGGACCTGGGGAGGGAGCATGTTCGAAAGCCGAAGGAGGGTTACAAGGAACCCCCACCGATCTGACGTGCCTTCGGCAGTTACTGATGAAAATCCCCAGACTGCCAGGGAGCGTGGCGCGTGCACGCCTCCTCAAGGAGTGTTTTTTCGTCATCGGAGGCTTCATCCCCACGTAAAGGGGTGGAGTTCTCAAGGTGCTTCACGTCCGCTGAAAAGGACGGCGCGTAATGTTGACGCTTCACGTCCTAGTTCGCCGCTTTTGCGATCTTCGCCTGACAGTGCGTTCGCTACTTTTCCGCCGCAGAAAAGGCGTAGGGAAGTCTTCGGACTTGGATTCAGTTAGCTCGTGTGAGCGATACGGTCGCTCCAGAGCTCAGGGAAGAGGCCGTACCTGGGAGGAGGAGGGGGCGTCCCCTCGCCGCTCTCCTGCTCACAGGATCAGTCCCTCCCAGAGCAGGAAGATTCGCCTAACAAGAGAATGATTCAGTCACTGCAGCAGCAACTTCAGGACGCTCTTGCTGCTAGAGAGGCTCTTCCGCGTCGTAGGAAGGATGAGAAGCTTCCTGTGAAGAAGTCAAGACCCGCTCTTTCTCTCGCTCGCCTCTCTCTCGTTCGAGTCTCCCTCTAGAGTTCGATCTGCTCCCCAGCAGCTCTCTAGAGGAGGTGAGAAGTTCGCTTCTCGCTCTCAGGATGATAATATCTCCCGCTCGCAAGTCTTCGCATGTTCGCAAGCGAGTGATCGACGCTGAGCGCGCTTCGTGCAAGTGGAGCGCGCTTCAGGTGCCGCCAGACGCGCACCTGTTGTGGATAAACGTGCACCAGTGAGCGGCAGCCGTTCGCTGACTGACGCTCCGGGGCGCGCGCACCAGTGGAAGCCAAGCGTGCACTAGTGGACGCTCGGTGCGCGCCAGTGGACGCCAAGCGTGTGTTGGTAGAAGTCGAGCGCGCACCTGTCGGCGCCAAACGTGCGGATTCGGACGCCAAGCGCGCGCTGGTAGACACCAGTCCCTCACCGATGCAAGTTCAGGTGGATGAAGGAACCCTTCATGGGCGTCAGTTTTCTTCAGAGTTTCCTCCTACTTTCTCCAGTTTCTGAGGAAGGAGTTAGCGACGATTTAGTAGAAGCAGAGGAAGAACAACAAACAGCTACTGTCTCATCGGACTATAAAGTTTTGATGCGTCTGCTACAGTCGGAGTTCGGAGAAACTTTTCAACCGGAAGCCCTCGTACTCCTCCTTCTCAATTTTCTTCTTTTAAGGCAACGAAGGCATCGGGGTTCATTAAAATGAAGAAGTCGCTTTCCACGAAGCAAGCGTTCCGGAAAGTCAATGAATGGATGGAGAAGAGGAAAGCGTCAGGAAAGTCCTCTTTAGCTTTACCGCCTTCAAGACTCTGCGGTAAAGGAGGCATGTGGTATGAGACAGGAGAGGACATAGGCGTTAAACTACCAGCCTCTGCTCAAGGTGACTTTGGGAGCATCGTAGACGCCTCCAGAAGAGCCCTTCTGTCTTCATCAAAAGTCACGTGGACCCATAACGAGTTCGACTTCACCTAAAAGGCCCTCTTCAGGACTCTAGAGGTCTTCAACTTTCTTGACTGGTGTCTTGGAGTTTTAGATGCCAGGTCAAGGAGTTCTGATACTATTAGTACTGGGGGAGCTGTCCAGCGTACTGTTTCTTGTATGGACAAGGCCGTCAGGGATGGTTCTGAGGAGTTGGCTACGCACTTTAGCTCGGGGATTCTTAAGAAGAGAGCGCTCTTTTGTAACTTCACGGCCAAATCCGTCTCTCCAACGCAAAAGGCGGACTTGCTCTTCGCTCCTTTCTCAGACCATCTCTTTCCCAGGCTATGGTTAAGGACATAGCTTCAAGCCTTCAGGAAAAGGCAACGCAAGATCTTCTGGCTCAGTCTTCTAGAAGGCCAGCAGCTGCTTCATCTTCTGGAGCTTCGTTTGCCAAGAAATCGAAGCCCTTTCGTGCTGGACTTTCCTCGAAAGAGCCTCCGAGGAAGAGGCCTCTTCATAGGAAAAACCCTGCTCCGTCAAAGAGTAGGAAGTGAGTCGGAAGTCCTTCAGACGCCGGTAGGAGCCGGCTTCTTCGATTCGCGGAGAGCCTGGGAAGAGAGAGATGCCGACCCTTGGTCGCTGGATGTCGTGAGGAAAGGGTACAGGATCCCGTTCTTGAAGTCGCCCCCGCTATCCTCAACACCAAAGGATTTGTCTCCCTCTTATCGAGGAGAAGAAGCAGAAAGTGCTTTTCGATCTGCTGGAACAAATGATCGAGAAGCAGCGGTAGAACAGGTCTTCGACCTGGAATCACCAGTTTTACAACCGCCTGTTCCTGGTGCCGAAACATTCGGGGGGGTGGCGACCCGTCCTCGATGTCAGCAGTCTAAATCTCTTGGATAAAGAAGAAATTCAAGATGGAGACGACTCAATCGGTGCTGTCAGCTTTGAGACCGGGGGATTGGATGGTCTCACTGGACCTCCAAGACGCGTATTTTCACGTCCACCCCATCCATCCCCAATCAAGGAAATACCTGCGATTTGTCCTGAAGGGGAAGGTATTCCAATTCAGGGCACTTTGCTTCGGTCTGACCACAGCGCCGATGGTTTTCACCATTCTAATGAAGAACGTAGCAAGGCTGCTTCATTTGGAGATATACGGATCTCTCTCTACCTAGACGACTGGCTTATTCGAGCCTCATCGCGCGAACGGTGTCTGGAGGACCTGCACACGACCATGACGTTAGCAAAGTCCCTGGGGCTTCTGGTAAACCTCGAAAAGTCGCATTTGACTCCGTCTCAATCTTTAGTCTATCTGGGGATTCAGATGGACTCTGGTGGCTTTTCGGGCTTTTTCCGTCCCAGGGGCGACAACTTCAATGCTTGGAGAAAGTGGCGACCTTTCTGGGGAAGGAAACATGCTCGGTGAGGGAATGGATGAGTTTGCTGGGGACCATTTCCTCACTGGAGAAGTTTGTTTCTCTGGGAAGGCTCCACTAGACCTCTTCAATTCTTCCTAGCCAACAGTTGGAAGAACAAGCAAAGATCTGGAGGCGATCTTGTGCTTAACGAGAGAGGTGAAGGATCAACCTAATTTGGTGGTCAAGATCCTCGGAAGCTCGCAGAAGGGCTCTCCCTCAAACTTCGGAACCCCGACCTAGTGTTGTTTTCCGACGCGTCGTCCACGGGTTGGGGAGCAACACTAGGAGGGGAAAGAAGTGTCGGGCACCTGGGAGAGGGAACAGGTGTCCTGGCACATCAATCTGAAAGAGCTGTCAGCCATTTTATCTGGCTCTCAGGTTTTTCCAGGAAGAAGTTATCCGGCAAAGTCGTTCAGATCAATGCGGACAACACCACAGCGCTGGCATACCTAAGAAATCAAGGGGAACTCACTCGCCTTCTCTGTTGCCATCGCAAAGGAACTCCTGTGTGGGCAAAGCACAAGAAGTCACGATCCTGACAAGGTTTGTGTCAGGAGTACAGAATGTTCGGGCGGACCTTCTCAGTCGACGAGGACAGCTGTTGCCGACAGAGTGGACCCTTCACCAAGAGGTTTGCAGTCGCTGTGGAATAATCTGTGGGGCTGTCCACAGGTGGATGTCTTCGCAACGTCCAGGACGAGAAGACTTCAACTCTATTGCTCGCCAGTCTGGACCCGGGAGCATCGCAGTAGACGCCCTACTTTGGAGTTGGTCGGGCCTAGACATATACGCTTTTCCCCCCCCGCTCAAGATCCTCGGGGAAGTGATGAGGAAGTTTTGCGGCATCGGAAGGAGCGAGGATGACACTCATCGCCCCCTTCTGGCCGGCAGCCGACTGGTTCACAGAGGTGATGTCCTTCCTGGTAGACTTTCCGAGGACTCTACCCTTAAGGAAAGATCTACTCAGACAGCCCCACTTCGAGAGGTACCACAAAAACCTCCCCGCTCTGAGTCTGACTGCGTTCAGACTATCAAGAAGTTGGCCAGAGCGAGGGGTTTTTCAAGACCTGTGGCGAAGGCGATTGCCACCGCAAGGAGGCCTCCTCGATCGCTATGTACCAATCGAAGTGGGCTGTCTTCAGATCCTGGTGCAGGAAGAAGGGCATTTCCTCCACCACAACCTCTGTGAGCCAGATAGCTGACTTCCTTCTTCATCTGAGAGAAGAAGTGAAGTTGGCTGTTCCGACTATTAAAGGCTACAGGAGCGTGCTTTCTGTAGTCTTTAGACATAGAGGACTCGATTTGTCTAATATAGGGACATTCACGATCTCATTAGAACGTTCGAAACTAGGAAGGTAGTCCAGCCTAAGTACCCTCGTGGAACTTGGATGTGGTACTCAAATATTTGATGTCGAGTAACTTCGCAACCGCTTCATTCAGTTTCTATCAGGAATCTGACGAAGAAAACGATCTTCCTAACCGCTCTGGCGACGGCGAAGAGGGTAGCGAAATTCAGGCCATTAGCAGCAGATCGGCTTTTCACAGAAAGTAGTGCGGTGTGTTCTTTAAGTCCCATGTTCTTAGCAAAGAACGAGAATCCTTCCAACCCGTGGCCGAGGTCCTTCGAAATCAAAGGGTTTGGCAGATATAGTTGGGAACGAACGTGAGAGATTCCTGTGTCCGTCAGGGCTCTAAAGTTCTATCTGCAGAGAACTAAAGCTTGCAGAGGTTCATCGGACAATTTGTGGTGTTCAGTGAGGAAACCTGATCTTCCTATGTCGAAAAAAACGCACTGGCGTTCTTCATCAGGAATACGATTCAAGAAGCGCATAATAGTGTAGTGACAGTGATTTAAAGCTTCTGAAAGTAAAAGCTCACGAAGTGAGAGCTATTTTGCTACTTCGGTAGCCTTTCACAAAAAGGATGGCTCTCAAAGATATTTTGAATGCCACATTTTGGAGAAGCAATTCGGTGTTCGCTTCACACTACCTGCGGAGGTGAAAGTGACATACGAAAATTGCTTCTTCCCTCGGACCATACATTGCTGCAGACACTGTTTTGGGGGCAGGAGGTAACACTCATCCTATCCTTTAGGGATTAGGGGGTTTTTAATTTGTGTTTATGGTTGTGGGGTGACCGCCTGGGGCGGGTCTCCCTTCCATTAGCTTAGTTAAGTGGGATACCTTTGGTAAACTAAGCCAGGTGGTGGTATTTTTGTCTCGTTGCCCTCATTAGTATGGTCATGGTCTAGTCACGTCGTGGTCTCGCCCCTGTTGACAGATCATCTGGAGTGCACCAGCTTCATAGGTCTCTACCTTGCTGGCAACTCTAGTAGCACAAGCAGACTTACGTGGCAGTAATCACGAAGCCAGCTATGCTAACAGGTAAGGAATCAAGATATCAATTATCTGCACATATGTGTTTCCTAAATCCTCTATTCTGTCTCTCCCACCACCAAAGGTAAGTTGCATGAACAAAATGATATTGTAATGATACAATTAAGTTTGTTCATACTTACCTGGCAGATATATATAATTAAGTACCCGCCCACCTCCCCTCAGGAGACAGTGGAAATAAAAATTATGAATAGAAAATGGGAATGATTCCTGATACCCGCCTCCCAGCGGCGGGAATGGGTACTAACCACCTGACTCCCACTACGTGTGTCGTAAGTTTTTAAATTCTGTCGGTGTCGGAAATTATCAGCTATATATATATCTGCCAGGTAAGTATGAACAAACTTAATTGTATCATTACAATATCATATTTATGATGATTAATTTGAAAATGTTCGTTATTGAAAAAGTAACTTGATTCTGACTCAAATTTAAATAATTATTTTTTTGGAATTAGAACATTCTTTTAAGTCCTGTATTATGACGTCATGACATCTTGACTTTCGTACCTATTGTAGATGAATTGCTATACTCAACTTTTTTGCAGAACATTTTACCAGTTATTCATGCAGATTGTTATCAGCTATTCATGTAATTGTTATAATCGTAATGCGCATATATATATCTTTATTATTTACTTTTTGGATATATGAAGATGTTTTACTGCCGGATTACCGCCGTAGTATGACGCAGTCACTTTCGGTCTCTGGGCCTCTGTCTGTTTTCGCACCATAAGAGATTAATGGGGCCGAATATGCAATGACCAGAAAGTCGTTAAAAGAGGAAAGTTAGCATTGAGGGCCATATGTTTTGATTGAGAAAAATACAAATTTATACAATAGCTAGCTTGTAAAAAAATACTTGATTACAAAAAACTTGATTGACAACTAAGCAGCATACCTACTATGGGTTTCAGAGACAGTGCAAGCACGTTTTTTGGCAATATTTCTGTAACGAACACTCGTATCAGAACGAGATTTTGCTATTGTGTACGTATTATACCCAGTGCCGTAATTTATAAGGGTATCGTGAATCACTAATCGTAAAGAATAACGACACTTGTCCTTATACCAAGAGACAAAAACTCCATTATCCAGAAATGGATACGAACACACATAAAAGCTCCACCTACCCTCCCCCCCCCCCCCCCCCCCCCCCCCACCCCCCCCCCCCCCCCCCCCCCCCCCCCCCCCCCCCCCCCCCATAACACCGCCACCCCTGTCCTTCCTTCCTTCGCCTTCCTTTCTCTCTCTCTCTCTCTCTCTGTTGCCAATTGGTATGTGTTCACCCTCCAAACTGGGTATAAGACTTACACAAAACGTGGAAATTGGTGAAATCAGCCTATGTATTGAAAGTACATATACATAAATATTAAAGCAGTTTTATCATTATTGCATTACCATGACAACTAGAATTCATGGAAACAGTTTATAATAATGCATCGGCGTATGTGTGAAGCTCCACTAATGTGGTAACAATGATTTTGCCATTCTTAGCATGCAAACATTAAAGGTTACATTTATTTCTGGCATACAGTTATTTAAAAAAAAATCAAAATACTAATATAGACTTAAATCTATGAAAAGTGCTAACAAAAAAAAAAAGGCCCCCCAAAAAAATCCACTTATCCGTAGTCTGCTCCGCTATGGTTTTTGGCAGCCAGATGTACAACAGGGTTAGAAACATTGGATTGTATCTACTTTAGAAATATCTAATTTTTGGTGGTAATTTGGTTGCAAAAAAGGGGTAATAGACATGAATTAAATAAAAATTTTGAAATAAAGTAAAGTTGAACTAAATAATGAGTAAAGTAAACAATTTAGGGAATAAAACTTTGCAGTGTCGTCGTCTGCTTCTCGTAACTGTATTTTTGGAGTGCGCGCTTAGGAACCAGGAACAGCAACGTGGTTCAAGTGCAATGTGGAGTGAATTAAGACCAAAATGTGTATAATAACAATCAAATAAGCACTGTGGAGTTTCAGTTGTGATGGCAGTAAGGATAAAAACCACCGATTACAAGTTAAAAATGAATTCAGTTCAAACCATGACCCCGGGAATAACCAGTTTCATACTTTCACTAATATAGGCAACAAGATGTTGTTTGTTCATGAAACTTACCTGTCAGATATATATATAGCTGTATTTTCTGAAGTCCGACAGAATTTAAAAAACTTACGACACACGTAGTGGGAGTCAGGTGGTTAGTACCCATTCCCGCCGCTGGGAGGCGGGTATCAGGAACCATTCCCATTTTCTATTCATATATTTTCTGTCGCCGGTGTTGTAAACAACTGTTTTTATGCATGACACTTACCTGGCAGGTATATATATAGCTGTATTTTCTGAAGTCCGACAGAATTTAAAAAAACTTCCGACACACGCAGTGGTCGGCCAGGTGGTTAGTACCCATTCCCGCCGCTGGGAGGCGGGTATCAGGAACCATTCCCATTTTCTATTCATAAATTTTCTGTCGCCGGTACTGAAAACACCTGTTTTCAGTACCTCCGACTTAGGATTTTGGAAACTTCATTTGCCGCTAAGATCCTAATTGTATCCTAATTGTCTTTTAAATTTATTTACTTGGATGTGTGGCTAAAGGAGGCATACGCTATCTTAATTTGATTTGAATTTGATTCATTTTTGCATAAGATATCTGAATCTAGTTAGGCTAGTTTCAGAGGGTGTTGTCTGCAAAGATAGGGTGTGGCTACCGAAAGCTTCGGTAGTTCCGCACTTGGGGGGCGCAATTAATCAGTAAACCATGTCTATTTCCGTAAGGAAAAAGTATGATTCGTATGTACGCAATTAATCAGTAAACGTGTCAATTCCGTAAGGAAAAAGTTGTTTAGTATGTACGATATTAATCAATTACGAAAGTCAGGGTAGTGATACTGCTAACCTTCCGGTAGACTTTATTTGCCTAACGCTGTAGTATGGCCTACGGTTTATGACTATGTCTGCGAGAGGTGATCGCTCTCCTTCATTGTTGTGAAGAGTTCTACTTCTGTTTTTTGTTACGCCTAACCCTGTAATGTTGCCTTCGGCCCTAAAACAGTGTCTGTAGAGGTTATTGCCCTTTCTCTTATACTATTTCGATTCGTAACTTAGAATCGAAAGTGTTTGCTTTAGAGAGCAATAGTGAAGTGGCTAAGTGCAGTGACAGTGCCCCTTGTGTAGTGGAGGGTGCGTCAGATCGGCCTTATAAACGCCTCTAGGTCTAGACCTCTGTCGAACTCCCAGAACCAAGGGAGAGGGCATGTCGAAAGCCGAAGGAGGGTTACAGGGAACCCCACCGATCTGGCGTGCCTTCGGCAGTTTCTGATGAAAATACCCAGACTGCCAAAGTGCGTGCACATGCACGAATCCTGAAGGATTGCTTCTCGTCCTCCGAGGCGTACTCCCCGCACAAGGGTGGAGCTCTCGAAGGACTCGCGCCCTCTAAGAAGCTTTATAGAAGAGGACGCTTCACGTCCCTTCTCCCTCGTTATGTGTTTCAGTGAGAAGTAAGAAGGCGAAAGTTGCCTGATCACGTGTACTTCTTTCCACCAAGAAATAGAAAAAGAAGGCAGTTTCTCTCGCTTGTTTTTTGACGCCTGTCAGGAAAGGCGTGACGCTTTTCTGCAACGCTTATTTGGACGATCGGCTTGAACAGGACGCTCGGATGGACGCACTCACCAGTGGACGCCGAGCGTCCTCGCCAGTGGCCGCCGAGCCGCGACACCAGGACGCCGAGCGTCCTCGCCAGTGGACGCCGAGCGTCCTCGTCAGGACGCGAGCGCGCACCAGGAGCCGAGCGTCCTCGCCGTGGACGCCGAGCGCGCACCAGAACGTTTCTGTTGAACTCTTCAAGCTCTTGTTTAAGATTTGAGCCTCAAGAAAGTGAACAGAACTTCGTCTTCGAAACCCAGCAAGACCTCGGGTTTTCGTGAATTCAAGAGAGGTCTGTCAATATTATATTGCTTTTCGCAAAGGTGGATGGAGTTAAGGAAAGCTCAAGGGAAGATCTCGTTTTTCTCTACCTCAGTCAAGACTTTGAGATAAGACAGTACGGTTATGCAAAGGCTCGACGTCCTGAACGTCAGGATTTTCGGCAACGTTCAGTAGGATTCTTGCAAAGGCACTCATCAAAAGGACGCTCTTCAGGAAAGCGCAAGACAAGACTTCCTTTGCCATACTGCAATAAATTTAAAGCTTTTTAGACCATCTGAAAGGGTTTTTTCAGATGATAGATTTTGTTAGTTTCTAGTCGAGACTTCCATGCCGATTGAGCATCGTCGTTCTACTACCGTAAGCCCAGTCCTTTTAACAGGATTCTTGTCCCTTCCTTGTTTTTAGACGGGAATCGAAAAATAAAAGCTCGACTTCCTGGATTACGTTTTGTCAATTCAGTGACTTTCCCCCATTGACAAAATATACTATCGTTTTGTAAAGTAAGTGGGTTCCCCTCATTGACAAAAATCTCTCTGTACCGTTAATGGGTTAGTTCTCATTGACAAACATCTCATTAACTTGATATTGGGGAAGCGTAATTTTTTTGTTTTTTTCGTTTTAATAAGGACAAGGTTCGGAAGAGCTCTCCTTCCTCATTCGCAGACTCGTACAAGAAATAGACTTGTAGACGACGTCAATGAACGCTTATGTCCAGTATCTTAAGAAGCTTGAGATGGTCTGCTTCGATTCTCTAAGTTTTGTTCATGAACTTGCCTGTCAGATATGTATGTAGCTGTATTTCCGAATTCAGCTATATATATGTCTGCCAGGTAAGTATGAACAAACTTTATTGTGATATAATAAAATTTTTTGCCGTTGCGTTATTTTACTACTGGTTGGTTCAAGTCATACACGCTTGCTGTAGTTACCTCTTCGGATGGCAACCGAGAGGTCTATTGTCTACTATTTTAAGGACATTTAATCGTCACTCCCTGCAGCCTTCCAGGAGTTTCCGATTTTATCTTTTACCGTTGTATGGTAGTGTTCTGACGACACACAAACGCATCTATATATTTAGCGTTTTCTGTTTTCGCTTAAATATACCAGCTTGAGAGTCTCTTTTTGTTCAAAAAATAACGGACCTATTCTTCGTAGAATAGGGTAGCTGGCAACCCAGACATAAAGTTAAGAGACGACGTTCGTAAGCTGCTGGCTGCTGCTGTGTCTGACTGTCCAAGTTCCAACCGAGCCACCAGTAACAGATCGTGCGCTGTCATGCGCTGTAGGGTTACGTCTCTCTCTCCTGCGGGATTGACTGACTACCGTTATCTCTGTGCTGGCGGTTACGTCTCTCCTGCGGGATTGACTGACTAAACTGTATCTCTGTCCTACAATCACGGACTTTAGCCTAAGATTGAGGGGATTTCTTACGTGAATGAATAAACGTTGCATTAGTTTTTGCCTTACTATGTTCACAGAGTTATCTCTTAATCCTTTCGGTGCTCGTTACCGCACGGTATAGAACTACGAGGTCTACCGCAACATTGCACTTTATATGCTCTCCTGTTTAGGCAAAGCGCAGCCTTATAGGGAAGTAAGCATACTCGGGGAGGGAATGGATGAGCTTGCTGGGGACCATTTCCTTCCTGAAGAAGTTTGTTTCCCCGAATAGACTGCAATTCAGACCACAGTTTTTTCCTACCGGGAAACTGAAATATTATTCAAGATCTAGAATTATTCTGAACAAATCTCTCAGTGCGTCATGATAGAAAGAAGGTGCCGGACATCTGGATAGTGTTTCAGATGTCCTGGATCTTAATCTGAAAGAAGTAAAATGCAATTCGGTAGTCCCTCCAGTCCTCGAAACGAGTTTTTGGAACCAGTGGTCCACATCAACTCTGATATTCCACAGCTCTCTCATATCTTAAGAAGTATCTTCTCTCGGTCCCTGCTCGAGTTTACGAGAAAGAGCCTATTATAACAACAGGCGTAGAATGTAACGATCATCTAGAGGTTCGTTACAGGATTGCAAAAGTCCGTAGAATCGTCTCGATCGACGGCAGCAAACGATAGATTACTAACATGCTAGGTATTTTAATTAAGTGGTGTTCTTTTTATGGTTGTCTGAGAGGGTTATTTCCTCTTCAGTATGTGAAGTGTAATGTGTTACGTTAGCTTTGTGTTGTGGTTCAGGTGGTCTAACTTATCCTAGCATGAATGCCCTGGTAAGAGAGGGCTAGGGTTTCCTGTCAACAAATTGGTCCCGTCCAGTTGTCAGACCCTTGTTATTAGCTTTCTCAACAAAACAGGTCACATCCTAGTTGAGAGCTACTAAGGTTTAGCAGGCTAAGAGGCAGGACCTACGAAGTCAGCTACCTTAGCAGGTAAGGAACTTAATAATAATTTTTAAAAATTAGTTAATTTTTGAATTATGACGATGTTGCTGTCTGTGACCCACCTCCAAATGTGTCAATCAGCTATATATATACCTGCCAGGTAAGTGCATGCATAAAAATGATATTGTTATGATACAATAAAGTTTTATGCATACTTACCTGGCAGGTATATATAATTAAATTCCACCCTCCTCATCGGAGACAGGGTTCAGAGAAAATCTGAGGAAAACGGGAATAGTTCCAAGTACCAGCGCCACCGGGAACGTGGGGGAGATCACCTGAACTACCAGTGGTCTAGCGTTTTGCCGAGAGTTTTGAAAATTCTGCCAGTGCGAACAGACAACAGAGAATGTTGTTTGACAGATTTGCATCTGTCAAACAACAAAGACCTTCACGATCATTGAGGTCTGGTGGAATCTCGATTCTAGCTCACCATCTACTTTTTGCCTCGCCTGTTTCTCGGAGTCAGACACTCGTGCGAGATCAGGCGACATATAGTAGCCTGAGTTTCTTATTGACGAAGTCGATTGCGGACGACGTTGGGTTGCGTGATACACCCCCCAAGGTTTGCTTAGATTGAATCGCCCAGGCAGTCCAGACACTCATCCTTCAGCTAAGAATAGTGCCTTTTTGGTCTTCAGGGTACAGCCTTGCTGTCCTTGATTCGTCTGACTGGTCAACTGGTCGTTCACCTGACTTAGTACAGACTGTGCATTTCGATCGAAGCTTTCAATATGGAACTTAGACGTAGTCTGAAGTTCGTGATGTCAAAGCATTCGAACCTCTCCTGCTGTTAACTTCTTGTATGTGATCAGGAAGGCCGGTTCTTCTAACCACCCTAGATACGACAAAGAGGGTTAGTGAGATTTTAAGCCATCGTCACAAGTTTTGGCTTTAGAGAACACAAGGAGGTGTGCTCTCTAAGCTTTCGTTATGGCCTAAGAATGGAAACCCTTTTGTCCTTGGGCCAGGATCTTGGAAGCAAGGATGGCACAAGTTAGTGGGCAGGAGCCAGAGAGAGTCCTGTGCCCATGTCAGGTCTCTCAGTTTTTATCTACTTAAAATCAAGAAAGTCGAAGTCAGTCGGGCAATCTGCAGTGTTCCGAAAAAGACCAGACTTGCCCATATCGAAGTACACCCTGGTTTTAGGGTTAAGGAGTTCTTTCAAAAATGCTCCTTCATTGTGTTTGCACAAAGATTTGAAAGCTTTTTATCTGAATGCTCACGAGGTGAGGGCGCGGCCTCGGAAGCATTTCAACAGAGCATGGCACTCAGCAACATCCTGAGTACCATGTTTTAGCGAAGCAACTCTGGGTTCACTTCACACTCCCTGCGAGATGTGAAGATGGCATATGAGATCTGCTGCTCGCTAGGGCCATACGTGTCTGCAGACACAATCTTGGGGGCAAGAAGTACTACTCATCCTATCCTGTAGAAAATGGTTAGGAAGAGCTCTTAATTTAGTTGTGGAGTCGCTGACAACGGCGACTTCTTAACTCTGAAGCTTAGTTAACACACATTAACTTTGGCTAGGTTGGTCAGGTGGTGATATATATAATTATATATATATATTTATTTTACTTCTTAGCCCTCATGGTATGGTCAATATGGTCTAGTCACATTGTGGTCACGCCCCCGTTGACAGATCATCTGGAGTGCACCAGCTTCATAGGTCTCTACCTCGCTGGCAACTCTAGTAAAGCAGAAGCAGACTTGGGTGACAGTAATCACGAAGTCGGCTATGCTAACAGGTGGAACCAAGATGTAAATCATCTGCATGCATTTGTGTCCAAAATCCTTCTATTCTGTCCCTTCCCACCTCCAACGGTGGGGTTCAACTATTTATTTATATATCATGACAGGTAAGTTCATGAGCAAAATGATATTGTTATGATACAATAAAGTTTGGTTCATACTTAACTGGCAGATATATATATCTTAAGTACCCACCCACCTCCCCTCAGGGGACAGTGGAAATAAAAATTATGAATAGAAAATGGGAATGGTTCCTGATACCCGCCTCCCAGCGGCGGGAAGTGGGTACTAACCCCTGGCCGACCACTGCGTGTGTCGGGAAGTTTTTTAAATTCTGTCGGACTTCAGAAAATACAGCTATATATATACCTGCCAGGTAAGTATGCATAAAACTTTATTGTATCATAACAATATCATTTTCAGCACCTCCGTCTTGGATTTGGTTAGAAACTTTTGGCTACTTAAGTATCCTTATTGATTTTTTTGGTATCTTGACTTGATCGGTGGCTAGGCACACGTTATTTTTGTGGCAATTAATTGGATTTTTTGCTTGATTTCTCTTTAACTAAGATGTCTGGGTCTAGTTCGGCTAGCGCCAGGTTTTGCACTAGAAGTGAATGTAGAGGTAGGCTACTGAAAGCATCGGTAGACCCGCATACATTGTGTTAGAGTTATAGGGGGCATGATTGTGTGTATGAGAATCGCTGCAAGGAGTGTGCATGTCTTTCGGATTCTGAGTGGAAGGCTTATGAAACCTATCTTCGAAAGCTTGAGCGTGATAGGTTGAGGAGGTCTTCCTCCAGGAGCGTTTCAGGTAAACGTCAGGAAATTAATGTTTTTATACATTCAACTTACCTGTCAGATATATACATAGCTATCGACTCCGTCGTCCCCCGACAGAAATTCAAATTTCGCGGCACTCGCTACAGGTAGGTCAGGTGATCTACCGCCCTGCTCTGGGTAGCAGGACTAGGAACTATTCCCGTTTTCTAATCAGATTCTCTCTGTCGCCGGTAGTATCAACATTGTTGTTACTTCCTCCTGACTGGAATTCTTTTTTCATAACGCTTTTGATCATCTTTCGACTGATTTTTAGTGACGTACTTGGATCGTTGTTTGGCATTCGCTATCGTGGACTGGTTTTTGGACTTCGCTTTGGATTTTCGTGAATATGTCTGATTCTAGTGTTAGCTTCAGAGTGTGTGTGAATGAAGGCTGTAAGGTGAGGGTTCCGAAAGCTTCGGTAGATCCTCACACTACATGCAGTGGTTGTAGAAAGTTGAATGCTCAATTGAGAATACGTGTAACGAGTGTGAGAGATTGAGTGCGCAAGAATGGAAGAATCTGACTTCTTACTGAAGAAGTTAGAGAAAGATAGAGAGAGGAAGGCGGCTTACAAAAGCCGGAAAATGTCTAGTAGTTCTGTAGTCTTCTTCTTCTCTTAATTATGCCCATTCTATTTCAGCCCGTTCACAAGTTTATCCCTCTGATTCCGCCTCAGAAATAGCGGAACTCAGAGCTTCCCTTCAAAAATGCAAGAGAAAATGGAAGCATTGGAAGGTAAGAGAAGTGAATGTGGTTTCTCGAGTGATGTTAGTGTCCCCAGTGTAGTGGAGGGGCGTCTGGTCGTCCCTGCGACGCTCCCAGGCCTAGACCTCTTCCAAGCTCCCTGGCCCAGAGGAGAAGGAAAGTCGAAAGCCTTACGGGGGTCGTGGGGAAATCCCCAACGATCAGGCGTCCCTTCAGCAGAATCGTATACATCTCAGACTGCCGGGGGGGAGGGACAGCTATAGAAAAAGCGTCCTTCGTGAGTGCTTTTCATCTTCTAGTTCGCCTTCTCCCGAGAAGAGGATGGAAGGAATCGAAGCTTTCACGTCCGCTAAAAAGGAACTGGAAAGAACCTGAGCTTAATTCTAGCCCCAAGCGCTTCTCGAAGAGGAGGCGCCTTCGGTAATCAAGAAAGCTAGAAAGGATTTAGATCCTTGGAAGGGAAAAGACTCTCGAGCGCCTTCCAGATCTCCTTCTCCTGATTCGAATGAGCCTTCGACCAGGAGAATTTTGATGAATGTACAGGAGCAAATAGCTTCTTTGGTAGGAGTACTTTCTAAAGAGCCTATTCGTAAAAAAGGATGACAAGGCTTCCTATTAAGAGATCCAAATACCGATCTCCTGTCGGGCGCGACGAACCCTCCAGGGGAGTTGTCGCACAAAGCGGCCATCTCTGGGGGGGAGCGGTGCGTTAGGCAGGCGAGATGTGGGAAAGGAAGTAACTCCTGCCAAGCGTCAGGCGCCAACTAGGAAGCCAGGCGCCAAGTAGGCGCAAAGAGCCTGACTTTACTGTAGATCGTTCTAGGCCAGATCTTCATCCAAGCAACAAGAGCCAACTGGAGAAGAGAGAACTCCTGATAGGAGTATAGCGCCCGCTAAGCGCAATATACTTGCTATTCGAAAGGCGCATTCCATGAGCGATACTCCTACCAAGCTCAGGAGTATTCGGAAACTAGATGCGCCTTCCGTAGGTCAGGAGTATTCGGGAAGAGATACTCCTGCCAAGCGCCTTGATTACTCTGGCCTCGATACTCCTCCCAGGCGCCAGGAGTATTCTGGACTTTTTACTCCTACCAGGCGCAGGAGTATTCGAAGCGCGATGCACCTACCAAGCGCCAGGAGTATTCTGAGCTTGATACTCCTAACAGGCGCCAGGAGTATTTGGGAGCGAGATGCGCCTTCCAGACGGCAGGAGTATTCGAAGAGTGGTAACGACTGCAGGCGCCAGGAGTATTCCAAACAGGATACTCCTACCAGGCCTCAGGAGTATTCTCAGCGAGATACTCCTGCTAAACGCCAGGCGCATTCTTCCTCGTGAAGAGCTTGACATCCGACAGGAGTCTACAGGCGTAGAGCAGAGCAGTGATACGTGACTCGCCTAATGATAAACGTAGGAGAGAGTTACTCCTAGCCCATCTCCTTATAGAAGTGCTTCTTCTTCGGAAAGGAAGAAATCAAGAGAGGAGACAGAGGAGGGAAGGGAGCCTTCTCCTTCCGATCCTATTAATTTAGATGACGTCTCGGAGACGAAGTTACTAACAGAGAAGGGCTTTCGAATTACAAAGTTCTTTCTGCTCTTCTCTTAGAAGAATATGGAGATGCATTAACTCCAGCCGCTCCTCCTTCTCCTCGCTCTCTATTTTCAAGTACGAAGGCACACAAGTCTTCGTCTTTCCTGAAAATGAAGCGGCCATATCCATGAAAAGGGCCTTACAATCTCTGGACTCCTGGATCAAAACTAAGAAGGAGTTAGGAAGGACGATCTTTTGCATGCCTCCCGCTAAACTAAGGGGCAGGAGAGGCATATGGTACGAAAACGGGAGAAAACATGGGATTGTCTCTGCCCGTTTCAGCTGAATCGGACTTCTCCAGTCTCATAGACTCGTCGAGGAGACATGCCTTAAATTCAGCAAAAAGCAACATGGGTCTTTCGGAAATGGACCATCTCCTCAAGGGACTTTTCATACCTTAGAAGTATTTAACTTCCTAGATTGTCCCTTGGGGTCATTGCTATGAAGTCCCATGAAAAAGAACAACTAAGCCCTGAAAACTTGCATTAGCATCCTTACATGCATAGATAAGGCGGTTCAAGATGGACTCGGCGGAAGTGTGCTCCCTCTTCGGTGCGGGAATACTAAAGAAGAGAGCGGTTCATAGTGGCCTTTCTCACTAAGGCCGTCTCGCCTTCGCAGAGATCCGCTTTGCTGTATGCGCCTCTCTCTGAGCATTTATTTCCTTCGCAGTGGTGAGAGACATTTGCCCAATTCGCTAACTGAGAAAGCCACTCAGGATCTTTTAAGGCAATCCTCAAGGAAGAATAGACCTGTGGCTAGTGAGGAAAAAGAAAGCATCTAAGCCAACTCAACAACAGCAGCCCTTTCGAGGAGGCTCTCAGGCTAGATCCATCGGCAGAAGGAAATCAACTGAAAAAGGGGAAGATCTGCCTTCCGTCCCTTTAAGAAGGGAAAATGAGAAATCTTTCCTCCAGACACCTGTAGGAGCCAGGTTACAATTCTTTGCGGGAGCATGGGAAGACATAGGAATCCGATCCTTGGTCAATGTCAGTAATCAAGAAGGGTTATTATATCCCATTCAAGGACAGAGCCCCCTTGACAACGTCACCGAGGGAACTGTCAGCCAGATACAAGGACCCTGTTCTGATGGATACTCTTCGTCAAATGGTGAGCAGATGTGGGACAAAAGAGCAATAGAGCTGGTACTGGATCAAAGCTCCCCGGGGTTTTACAATCGCTTGTTTCTCGTAGCGAAAGCCTCGGGGGGGTGGGGGGGATGGAGACCGTATTGGATGTAAGTTCGCTGAACAAATTCGGTACAACAACAGAAGTTCAGCATGGAAACGTCTGCCTCAGTACTTGCAGCTCTCTGTCAAGGAGATTGGATGCGTCTCTAGATCTTCAAGACGCATATTTCCAGCGTCCCGATTCACCATTCGTCGAGGAAGTACCTTCGTTTCATGTTCGAGGGAAGGATCTATCAGTTCAGGGCCCTGTGTTTCGGCCTGTCTACGGCTCCCCAAGTCTTCACAGACTTGATGAAAAAATGTGTCAAAACACCTTCACATGAAAGGGATAAACGTCTCCCTATACTGGACGACTGGCTCATCAGGGCCAGGTCTCAAAAGCAGTGTCTGGAGGGACCTGTCAACAATCCTGGAATTGACAAAGACATTAGGATTAATCGTGAACCTCGAGAAACCCCAGATGGTCCCCCCAGCCAGAACGTAGTCTATCTGGGGATTCAGATGGATTCTCGGGTGTTTTCGAGTATTTCCTTCTCAAGAGAGTAAGGAAAGGCTGTGCCACAGTATTGAACTTCTTAGAGAAAGAGCGTACTTCAGCGATGGAATGGTTTGAGCCTTCTGGGACCCTTTCCTCGCTCGAAACAGTTCTTTCCTCTAGGAAGACTGCATCTCCGTCCGCTTCAGTACTTCCTGAGAAGCAGTTGGAGTTGGAAGACAGGACAGCTCTCGGACACGTTTCCAATCTCATTAGAAGTAAAGCAACAATTAAGGTGGTGGTTGACCCCCTTGGAAGAAAACAGAGGAGTATCCTTAGAAGTTCGGAACCCAAACCTGACATTGTTCTCAGACGCGTCGGAGACAGGTTGGGGTGCGACTCTAGGGTCCGAAGAAGTGTCAGGCACTGGTCGGAAGAGCAGGTGTCATGGCACATAAATTGCAAGGAGCTATTTGCGATTCACCTCGCGTTAAGGAGCTTCGAGCAGATAGTCAGAGACAAAGTAATTCAGATAAACTCCGACAATATGACCACTCTGGCTTATGTCAAGAAACAAGGAGGAACTCACTCTTTCGCCCTATACGAACTGGCAAGAGATCTGCTGATTTGGGCAAATCAAAGGAATGTGGTTCTTCTAACGAGATTGTTCAAGGGGAGAGAAACGTGAGAGCGGGACAGACTGAGCAGGAGGTTCCAGGTCCTTCCTACAGAATGGACCTCCACTCGGAAGTCTGTCAGACCCTTTGGTATCTTGGGGGAAACCACAGATAGATCTATTCGCCACGTTTCTCTCCAAAAGGATAGACACATTTTGCGCCCTGGTAGAGGATCCAGGGCTTATGCTATAGACGCCTTTCTCCTGGACTGGTCAGGGCTAGACTGTACGCTTTTCCCCCATTCAAGATTCTGGGGAAGTAGTCAGAAAGTTTGTGGCCTCGAAGGGAACCAGAATGACTCTGATAGCCCCATATTGGCCATCCCGAATTTGTTCACGGAGGTGATGGAGTGGACAGTGGACTTCCCCAGATATCTTCCAAACAAGATAGATCTGCTCAAACAACCCCACTTCGAGAGGTACCATCAAAATCTACCCGCTCTTGCTCTGACTGCCTTTCGACTATCGAAAGATTGGTCAGAGCGAGAGGGTTTTCTCGCAAGGCGGTAAGCGCAATTGCTAGAGCCCGCAGATCATCTACTAGGCGAGTGTACCAATCGAAGTGGGAAGTTTTTCAGAAACTGGTGCAGGTCGAAGAAGCTGTCCTCTTCCAATACCTCTGTAACCGAAATTGCGGATTTCCTTCTTTTCCTGAGGGAAAAGTCACATCTCTCTGTACCAACGATTAAAGGATACAGAAGTATGCTTTCGTCAGTCTTTAGAAACAGGGCTTAGACTTGACGAATAATAAAGATTTGCACGATCTCATCCGCTCCTTTGAAACGTCCAAGTCAGTAGAGCCTAGGATTCCGAGCTGGAACTTAGATGTGGTTCTGAAATTTCTATCCTCGGAAAAGTTCGAACCACCTCATACGGCTTCATTCCGTGATATCACTAGAAAGTGTATATTTCTTCTATTATCTGGCCTACGGCTAAAAGGGTCAGCGAGTTTGCACGCCCTTGAGTCACGAGTTGGTTTCAAAGAAGATTCTGCGATTTGTTCATTCCAGGACTTTTTTTCTTGCCAAAACGAGAACCCTTCGAATCCCTGGCCTAGGAGTTTTCGAGGTAAAAGGACTTACTAGCCTAGTAGGCAGAGAAATAGAAAGATCACTTTGTCCAGTTAGAGCACTGAAATTCTATCTGGACAGAAAGAAGCGGTTGGGAGGCTCACAACATGGTCTATGGTGCTCGGTGAAAGACCCCAAGAGACCTATGTCTAAAAATGCTTTGGCCTTCTTTGTTAGAAGTGTAATTACCGAGGCTCATAAGAACTGCCCAGATGACTCTTTTAATCTATTAAGAGTAAGAGCTCATGAGGTAAGGGCAATCGCGACATCAATTGCGTTCCAGAGAAATATGTCACTTAAAAATATTTTGGACGCAACCTATTGGAGATGCAACTCAGTATTTGCATCTCATTATTTAAAAGATGTGCGAGTAACGTATGAGAAATGTTTATTTTTCTTTAGGTCCGTTTGTGTCAGCACAGACTGTTCTGGGTAAAGGAGAGAGCACCGATCCTTAAATATGTGTACGTAACCCTCTTGTCGGATGTGTTCTCGTGTTTCCTGTGCATGGGAGTGTCAGATGTCGCACTGGCGGCCTTCACTTCGCTTCATTAGGAAATCGAGTGACAGCTGACTATTAGAGGGGTACAAAATTTTTATTTTGATTTTGTATGTATGAATTTCGAGTTGTGGTTGTTTGCTAAGAGTTTGGGGATGACTCTTAGCAATCTTAGAACTAACACGGGTTAGGATCGGGATCGGTTGTGTGCTCCTTAAAGAAGGCGTGTTGTCATATAAGCGGATTAGCACCCCTTGACAAACGCCAGTTAGGCTCTGCCGAGTAAGTGGATAAGACCCCATCGACAGACCAGCAAGAACTCTTGGCCACAGATCACTATCTTGCTAAGGCTCTTGAGATGAAGCAGACTCCTGGGCAGTAGCCACGAAGTCTTCCATCTAATAAGGTAGGAACTAAGGTTTATTTATACCTACAACATATGTTGTTTACCTGTCTAGTCAGTTAGTTAGCTGTCTCTTGCCCTCCACCAAAGGGTGTCATTCAGCTATGTATATATCTGACAGGTAAGTTGAATGTATGAAAATGATATTGTTATGATACAATAAAGTTTCATACATACTTACCTGGCAGATATATACGATTGAAGACCCACCCAGCCTCCCCGCAGGAGACAGGTGGAAGAGAGAATCTGATTAGAAAAACGGGAATAGTTCCTAGTCCTGCTACCCAGAGCAGGGCGGTAGATCACCTGACCTACCTGTTAGCCGAGTGAACCGGCTGAAATTTGAATTTCTGGGTCGGGGACGACGGAGTCGATAGCTATGTATATATCTGCCAGGTAAGTATGTATGAAACTTTATTGTATCATAACAATATCATTTCTCCTTCTAACCCTCCTATTGTAGTTACTCCTAACCTTGTAGTGTTGCCTTCGGGCCCTGAAACAGTGTCTGTGGAGGGTAATACCCTTACTTTAATCTTAGAGTCTATTCGAAATCTAGAATCGAAAGTGCTCGCCTTAGAAAGCAAAAGTGAAGGTGCAAAGTGCAGTGACAGTGCCCCTTGTGTTCTGGAAGGTGCGTCAGATCGGCCCCATTTCGCCTCTAGGCCTGGACCTCTGCCGGACTCCCAGGTTTCAGGGAGAGGGCATGTCGAAAGCCGAAGGAGGGTTACAGGGAGCTCCCACTGATCTGACGTGCCTTCGACAGTTTCTGTTGACACTACCCAGACTGCCAAGGAGCGTGCGCGTGCACGCCTCCTCAAGGAGTGCTTTTCTTCTTCAGAGGCTTCCTCCCCGCATAAGGGGTGGAGCTCTCAGTCAGTTTCACGTCCATTGAAAAGGAGCGTTCGTGAATGGGACGCTTCGCATCCAGGATTTTCTCCCGAGCGACAATCTTCGCCTGATAGTGTCTTCGCAGCCTTCCCGCCGCAGAAGAGGAGTAATGGCGTCATCGGATGATGACTCTTTCGAGCGCCCCATCTCTCCCCCCCCAGAGTGCGTGCAGCGGCAGGTTCCTGTGAAGGGAGAAGGCGTCTTCTCGCCCCTCGCCTTCTCACAGGATCAGCCTCTCTCCTGAGAGGGAGTCTTCTCCTACCGAGGAGCTCCTTCTCTCTTTGCAGCAGCAACTTGCTGATGTTATTTCTAAGAGAGAGACACAACCACGTCGCCGTAGGAAGGATGACAGGCTGCCAGTAAAGAGATCTAGACAGTCTCTCTCTCCGTCTCCTCGCTCATCTCTCTCTCCCTTTTCGTCGCCTTCTAGAGTTTGTGTGGCTCTCTAGAGGACGCGAAGATGTTTCACGCTCTTCGCTTGATGCGGTGTTACCTGCTCGTAAGCTTGACACCTGTCGAGAGCGTGACATTTGTTTGGACGCTTCTGTGCAAGTTCAGCATGATCTTGACACTCGGTCGGACGCCAAGCGTGCTCCAGTGGACGCCAAGAGCGCGCCAGTGGACGCCAAGTGGGCGCCAGCGGACGCCAGGCGTGCGCCAGTGGACGCCAATCGCGCGCCAGTAGAAGCCAGGTGTGCGCCAGTGGACGCCAGGCTCGCGCCAGCTGACGCTCAGTTGGACGCAGATGTGGATGCTCGTCGACGCCCACGCGTTTTTGAGGACTCTCTTCTAGATTCTACACGACTTCAAGAGGTGCACCATGTTCCGACTTCTACTTTACCTGCTCAGGATTCCGCTGTGCCTTCTACTTCGCAACAATGCTCCGCTTTTAAGCTTGGACCTGGAGGTCTAGTATCAGCTTTGCTTCCTCCTACTTCACCTGTGTCGGAAGGGGAGGTGAGCGGCGCTTCAGATGAGGCTGATGATGATGAGCAACTGCTGGCTCCTGTCTCTTCAGACTATCAGGTCTTGGCCCGCCTTCTCCAGTCCGAGTTCGGGTACACTTTCCATCCTGAAGCTCCGAAGCTCTCCCACCTCTCAACTTTCGTCTTCCAAGATTAACAAGGTCTTGGGGTTTGTGAGGATGAAGAAATCCCTTTCGACTAAGAGGGCTTTTTGTAAAGTCCAGGACTGGATGGAGAGAAGGAAAGTTCAAGGAAAGACTTCATTTGTTCTTCCACCTTCTGGACTTAGCGGAAAAGCGGCATGTGGTATGAGACGGGAGAGGGACGTCGGCCTTGACTTCCCTCTTCCGCTCAAGGAGACTTTGCGAGCATTGTGGATGCCTCAAGGAGGTCCCTCCTGTCTTCATCGAAAGTAACTTGGTCAACTACGGAGATAGACTACCACCTTAAAGGCCTCTTTCGAACGTTAGAGGTCTTTAATTTCCTTGATTGGTGCCTTGGAGTTCTGGATGCCAAGTCTAGGAGTCCCGATTCGATTAGCGTGGGGGAGCTGTCCAGCGTCATGTCGTGCATGGACAAGGCCGTCAGAGATGGATCGGAAGAGCTGACAGCACATTATTGCACAGGATTCTTAAAGAAGAGATCCCTGTTTTGCAATTTCACTGCTAAATCTGTCTCTCCCTCACAAAAGGCAGAGTTGCTCTTTGCTCCTCTTTCCGATCATCTCTTCCCCCAAGCTATGGTTAAGGACTTTGCTACCAGTCTCCAAGAGAAAGCTACGCAGGATCTCCTCGCCCAATCATCTAGGAGAACTGCGGGCCCTTCGTCTTCTTCGGGAGTTTCGATTCCTAAGAAATCAAAGACCTTTCGAGATGGATTCCTCGAGACCAGCCCCTCGAGGAAGAGGCACTTCCAGAGGCAGAGCCCCTGCGCTTACGAAGGGCAAGAAATGAAACGGAAGTCCTTCAGTCACCAGTAGGAGCCAGGCTTCGGCTGTTTGCGCAAGCCTGGGAAGAGAGAGGTACCGACAAATGGTCTTTGGACATCTTAGGAAAAGGTTACCGGATCCCGTTCCTGAAATCACCCCTGCTGTCTACGACACCCAGGGATATGTCACCCTCGTACCGAGGGGAGAAACAACTAGTTCTTTACGATCTGCTCGATCAGATGATCGAAAAAGAAGCAGTAGAACAGGTCTTCGACCTGGATTCCCCAGGGTTTTACAGCCGACTGTTCCTGGTGCCAAAGCAGTCGGGAGGATGGCGACTGGTCCTAGATGTCAGCAACCTAAACCTCTTTGTCATCAAGCAGAGGTTCAAGATGGAGACGCCTCAGTCAGTGCTTGGGGCTTTAAGACCGGGGGATTGGATGGTGTCGCTAGATCTCCAGGACGCGTATTTTCACGTCCCCATCCATCCCCAGTCAAGGAAGTACCTGCGGTTTGTCCTAAAGGGGAAGGTGTTTCAATTCAGGGCACTCTGTTTCGGCCTGAGCACGGCTCCGATGGTGTTCACCCTCCTGATGAAGAACATTGCGAGATGGCTTCATCTTGCGAAAGTCAGGATCTCTCTCTACCTGGACGACTGGCTCATACGAGCCTCCTCGAAAGACCGGTGTCTGGAGGACCTTCACACGACCTTGTCTTTAACGAAGTCCCTGGGCCTTCTGGTAAACCTCGAAAAGTCACATCTGACCCCTTCACAGTCCATAGTCTATCTGGGGATTCAGATGGAGGAGGTTGCACCTCAGACCTCTTCAGTTCTTCCTGTCGAACAACTGGAAGCACGAGAACTACTTGGAAGCAATCTTGATGTTATCAGAAGAGGTGAAAGAACACCTAAGATGGTGGTCAGATCCGTTGAAGCTTGCAGAGGGTCTTTCCCTCAAGCTTCAGAGCCCCGACCTAGTGTTGTTCTCCGACGATTCTTCCACGGGGTGGGGAGCGACACTAGTGGGGAAGGAATTGTCAGGCACCTGGAGAGGGGAACAGGTGTCCTGGCACATAAACCCCAAGGAACTGGCAGCAGTTCATCTTGCGCTCCAGTTCTTTCAGGACGAAGTCTCAAGCAAGGTGGTGCAGATCAACTCGGACAACACCACAGCTCTGGCATACCTCAAGAAACAGGGAGGAACCCACTCTCGGTCCCTGTTCACCCTTGCAAAGGAAATCCTGTTGTGGGCGAGGGCACGCGACGTCACTATCCTGACGAGATTCGTATCAGGGGTAGAAAATGTACATGCAGACCTCCTCAGTCGGCAAGGTCAACTGCTTCCGACGGAATGGACCCTCCATCAGGACGTATGCCAGAGGCTGTGGAAGATGTGGGGATGTCCTCTCGTGGACATATTCGCAACTTCCAGGACAAAGAGACTTCCGCTGTACTGCTCACAGGTTCTAGACCCAGGAGCAGTGGCAGTAGACGCCCTCCTATGGGACTGGACGGAACTAGACCTGTACGCCTTTCCCCCATTCAAGATCCTAGGGGAGGTAATGAGGAAATTCGTGGCATCAGAGGGAGTGAGGATGACTCTAATCGCCCCCTTCTGGCCGGCGACCGACTGGTTCACAGAGGGCATGTCCTTCTTGGTAGACTTTCCGAGGACTCTGCCCCCAAGGAAAGATCTACTCAAACAGCCCCACTTCGAGAGGTACCACAAAAACCTCCCCGCTCTGAGTCTGACTGCGTTCAGACTATCCAGAAGTTGGCCAGAGCGAGGGGTTTTTCAAGACCTGTGGCTAGAGCGATCGCCACTGCAAGGAGGCCTTCCTCTCTTGCAGTGTACCAATCCAAGTGGGCTGTTTTCAGAAGTTGGTGCAGAAAGAAGGGCATTTCCTCCACCTCAACCTCTGTGAGCCAGATAGCGGACTTCCTTCTCTACTTGAGGAAGGAAGTTACATTAGCGGTGCCGACGACAAAGGGCTACAGGAGTGTGCTGTCTGTAGTCTTTAGGCATAACAGAGACCTTCATGATCTACTGAGGTCTTTTGAGACTTCGAAGGTACCTCAACCAAGAGTACCATCTTGGAACTTGGACATAGTTCTCAAGTTCCTTATGTCCAGCCATTTCGAACCGCTTCACTCGGCTTCGCTTAGAAACCTGACGAGAAAAGCACTTTTCCTAACTGCTCTGGCGACGGCGAAGAGAGTTAGCGAGATCCAGGCTATAAGCAAGCATATTGGGTTTAAGAACCACGATGCTGTATGTTCTTTGAGCCCTACGTTCTTGGCAAAGAACAAAAACCCTTTCAACCCTTGGCCTAAGACATTCAAAATCAAGGGTTTGGCAGAAATCGTGGGTCGAGAACCAGAGAGAGTCCTGTGCCCTGTCAGGGCTCTCAAATTCTATTTAGAAAAGACAAAGGACTGTAGAGGACATTCTGGTAACTTGTGGTGCTCTGTCAAGAAGCCAGACCTTCCCATGTCGAAGAACGCGCTTACATTCTTCTTGAGGGACATCATTAAGGAAGCTCATTCCACATGCAGTGATAGTGATATGAAGCTTTTAAAAGTGAACGCCCACGAGGTGAGGGCTATTTCGACCTCGGTAGCTTTTCACAAAAATATGGCACTCAGTGACATTTTGAGTGCCACCTATTGGCGGAGCAACTCGGTGTTTGCTTCACACTACCTGCGGGAGGTGAAAGCAACATATGAACATTGCTATTCGCTGGGACCATATGTTGCTGCAGACACTGTTTTGGGGGCAGGAGGTAGCAGCACTCATCCTATCCTTTAGTGGTTAGGTGAGTTTTTTAATGATGTGTGTTTTTGGTTGTGGGGTCGACCGCCTAAGGCGGATCTCCCTTCCTTTAGCCTTGTTTAGTGGGACTTACCTTTGGTAGACTAGGCCAGGTGGTGTTTTTATTACTTCGTTGCCTTCATGGTATGGTCAATGGTCTAGTCACATCGTGGTCACGCCCCCGTTGACAGATCATCTAGAGCGCACCAGCTATATAGGTCTCTACCTCGCTGGCAACTCTATTAAAGCAGAAGCAGACTTGGGTGACAGTAATCATGGAGTCAGCTATGCTAACAGGTAAGGAACCAAGATATCAATTATCTGCATGTATATGTTTCCTAAAAATTCTATTCTGTCTCTTCCCACCACCAAAGGTGGGATTCAGCTATATATATATATATATCTGACAGGTAAGTTTCATGAACAAAATGATATTGTAATGATACAATAAAGTTTGTTCATACTTACCTGGCAGATATATATATTTAAAGTACCCACCCACCTCCCCTCAGGAGACAGTGGAAATAAAAATATGAATAGAAAATGGGAATGGTTCCTGATACCCGCCTCCCAGCGGCGGGAATGGGTACTAACCACCTGACTCCCACTACGTGTGTCGTAATTTTTTAAATTCTGTCGGACTTCTGAAAATACAGCTATATATATATCTGCCAGGTAAGTATGAACCAACTTTATTGTATCATTACAATATCATTTTTATTGTGCTGATTACAACTGCAATCTTGAGTAAGATCAATAAACGTTACATATATACGCTAACATTGTTCAAATGAGTGCTGGGAAGGCTGGGAAAGATGGTGTCCATCCGTGAACAGACCCGTCCATCCACACGATAGCTGCCGTATTGGATCTCAAAACTGCCTTGAAAAAATATTTTACGAAGAGCGTCACATGCTTATTTTAGTTCGTATGGGGCTTTCATATATCACATTATGTTGACGAAACTTCAATCTTTTGAATGGTATACTTAGAGTTGTAATTGTATTCTTGTTTCACCAATTAAACATCGAGTGAATAAGACCTGTCCAGCATGATGATGGTGGATCGTCCGTGATTTTTTACCCTATTTCACCGTGTTTAGTACTGGCCCCTGGGGGGTTAATTAAGGTCGTCCGAATAAATATTACTTAAAATTCTTGTTTAGTAGGTAAAACTGCATAGAAAAACCGCATCTGCCATAGTCTAGGCCGCTGCGGATAAGTACCCTAGATCTACCAAAAAAACTTAATTCGAGAATAAAGTAGAGGTCTCAAGGTGTTGCTTCGACAGATGCTGGCTCTTGACCAATGTCTATCCTGGGTTACAGGACGTGGTATAAAGTACTTTTTGTTCATGAAACTTACCTGTCAGATATATATATAGCTGTATTTTCTGACGTCCGACAGAATTTAAAAACTCGCGGCACACGTAGTGGGCGGCCAGGTGGTAGTACCCATTCCCGCCGCTGGGAGGCGGATATCAGGAACCATTCCCATTTTCTATTCATATTTTTTCTGTCGCCGGTGCTGGAAACAACTGTTTGCAGTACCTCCGTCTAGGATTTTTGGATTATCTCGCTTTAAATTATCTGGATTGACTTTTGGTATCGACTTCTGGATTGTTGGATTGGCACGCGTAATAGTGGATTGGTTTTTTATTTTGGATTGGCTTTTCTGTGTACATGATGTCGGGATCAAGTACAGGGAGTTTCAGAGTGTGTGTGAGGAGTGAATGTAAGGTGAGGCTTCTTAAACCTTCAGTTGATCCTCACACAGTTTGTATGGAATGCAGGGGGCATGTTTGTTTGGTTGATGATCGGTGCAATGAATGCAAGGATTTGTCAGATGATAAATGGAAGATGTATGTGACCTATCGGCGTAAATTGGAGCGCGATAGTCAGGAGGTCTTCCTCCAAAAGCAGTTCTACAAAAGGTGAGAAATGTAATATTTCTCCTCCTCTAACACCGGTAGATTTTGTTCAACCTAATCCTGTTTTGTTGCCTTCGGGCCCTATTGCTGTGTCTGGAGAAGGTAACGCCCTTTCTCTGATTCTCGAGTCTATTCGCGCTCTTGAATCGAAAGTGTTGGCCTTAGAAACTGGCCCTGTGAAAGTTTGTGATAGTGCCCTAGTGTTGTGGAGGGGCCCGTCAAGACGGCCCCCATAATGCCTCTAGGCCTAGACCTCTATCGGACTCCCAGGACTCAGGGAGTGGGTATGTCGAAAGCCGCAAGAGGGTTACGGGGGCTCCCCACCGATCTGGCGTCCCTTCGGCAGGCCTTGTTGCTAAGTCCCAGGCTGCCAAGGAGCGCGCACGAGCGCGCATCCTGAAGGATTGCTTTTCGTCCTCCGAAGCGTCCTCCCCGCGCAAGGGGTGGAGCGCTCGGAGAGACTTGCGTCCGTTGAAAAGGACTTTTCGTTTTGAGGATGCTTCACGTCCTATGTCACCGCTTTCTTCAGAGGACGCGTATGACGCTTTTCCTCCTCAGAAGAGAGGTAGAGTCACTCAAAGAGGTCTCAACCGAACGAGGACGTTGGGTTGCGCGCACAGGCGTGTTCCCCTGAGATGCAGGTAGCTGTACCTGCGAGAAGGAAGGAGGCGTCCCCTCGCCCCTCGCCTTCTCGCAGGGTCAGTCCTGCCCCTTCTTCTTCTTCGTCACCTACGAAGAATATCCTTTTGTCCCTTCAGGACCAGATTTCGTCTCTCATGGCTCAAAGGACTCGCCCAGCAGCAGTCGAGCCTAAGTGGAGAAAGGACGTCAGGCTGCCCGTCAAGAGGACGAAGCAGTCTCATTCTCTCTCGTCTCGTTCGTCTCTCTCTCCGCCTCCGGATCGTCACCGTTCTCGTTCTCCGAGTAGATCTTTCGCTCAGCACGCTTTGGAGGACGCTCGGCAGGACGCTCGCCGTTCGAAGCAGGACGCTTTCCGCTCTCGGCAGGACGCTCGACAGGACGCTCACCGTTCGAAGCAGGACGCTTTGCGCTCTCGGCAGGACGCTTTTCGGACGAGGCAGGACGCTTTTGAGGACGCTCAGCAGGACGCTTTTGGCGCCTCTCGTCAGGAAGCTCGCGCTTCCTCTCGTAGGGACGTGTCTAGTAAGACAGTTCCCGTTGTTTCAAAGGATCGTCGTAAGGGCGAGTCCGTACCTGAAGCGGTGACTTCCAATCAGCGGAAGTCTTTGTTCAGGCCTAAGCCTGCTGGACGTACGCCCTCTCCGGATGGACGTTCTCCAGTTCCTCTTAGAGAAGAAGGGGAACTTAGTAGTCCAGCGAGTTCAGTCGAAGAAGAACCTCCTGTAGCTTCGGCTGTCTCAGACTATAAGGTTCTTGTGCGGCTGTTACGTTCGTCCTTCGGGGATAAGTTTCAGCCGGCAGCCCCTAGGTCTCCTCCCTCTCAACTTTCGTCTTCTAAGTCAGTCAAGACTCCTGAGTTTGTCGAAATGAAGACGTCGCTTTCAACCAAGAGGGCTTTCAAGAAGCTCCAAGATTTTATGTCTCGAAGGAAGGACCAGGGCAAGACCACTTTCGCCCTTCCTCCCTCTAGACTCTCCGGGAAAGGAGGCATTTGGTATGAAACCAAGGAGGACGTGGGGGTAAAGGTTCCTTCGTCCGCTCTTGGGGACTTCTCCAGTTTAGTGGACGCTCAGAGGAGGTCCCTCTTATCTTCTGCAAAGGTGTCCTGGACTCCTGTGGAGACGGACAACCTCTTGAAGGGACTGCTGCGCACTTTGGGTGTCTTTAATTTCTTAGACTGGTGCTTGGGAGTTTTGGACCTTCAGTCTAGAAGCCCTGATTCTCTCAGTCTGGGGGAGCTGTCCAGCGTGTTGTCGTGTATGGACAAGGCCGTCAGGGATGGTTCGGAAGAGCTGGTTTCTCATTTTGGAACAGCTTTCCTGAAGAAAAGAGCTTCTTCTATGTAATTTTACCGCTAAGTCGGTTTCTCCCGCTCAGAAAGCGGAATTGCTCTTTGCGCCTCTTTCGGACCATCTCTTTCCCCCAGGCTATGGTAAAGGATCTTGCGGCGAGCTTTGCAGGGAGAAGGCGACCCCAGGACCTCTTGGCACAGTCTTCAAGACGCCCAGCAGTTCCTTCTACATCTTCATTCGCTAAACCCCCAAAGAAAGTCAAACCCTTTCGCGGGGCACCCCCCTCGAGAGCAGCTCCTCGAGGAGAGGTTTTTCGAGAGGAAGAGCTTCATTTAAGCCAAAAATCCACCAAATGAAGATCTTGTCCTTCAGACGCCAGTCGGGGGGGCCAGGCTGAAGTTCTTTGCGGAGGCATGGAGGCAGAGAGGGGCGGACCCTTGGACTCTCAAGATCGTAGAGCAGGGTACAAGATCCCTCCCCCTTTTTACATCCTCCTCCTTTAACATCAACTCCCAGAGACCTCTCTCCGACTTATCAGGGAGAGAAGAAAAGTATCCTTTTCGATCTTTTAGACCAGATGGTCGAAAAAAGAGCGGTGGAGCAAGTCTTGGACCTGGGGTCACCGGGCTTCTACAACAGGATTTTCCTGGTGCCGAAGCAGTCGTCGGGTTGGCGCCCAGTCCTGGATGTGAGCAGGCTCAATCTTTTTGTGGAGAAAAACAAGTTCAAAATGGAGACGCCTCAGTCGGTGCTAGGAGCCCCCCCCCCCTTGAGACCTGGCGACTGGATGGCGTCTCTGGACCTGCAGGACGCGTACTTCACGTCCCCGTCCACCCTCTTTCAAGGAAGTACTACCTGAGATTTGTCTTAGGCAACAAGGTTTGGCAATTCAGAGCCCTTTGTTTCGGTCTCAGCTCGGCCTCGATGGTTTTTACAGTTATAATGAGGAATGTAGCGAAGTGGCCATTTTTCAGGGATCAGGATATCCCTCTACCTCGACGATTGGCTGATCAGAAGCGTCGTCGAGAAAAAATGTCTGGAGGACCTTCAGTCGACGTTAGCCCTAGCAAAGTCCCTGGGTCTTTTGGTCAACTCCGAAAAGTCGCATCTGACCCCGACACAGTCCATCGTGTATCTGGGGATTCAGATGGATTCAGTGGCTTTTCGGGCGTTTCCATCCCCAGGAACGTTCAGCAGCTGGGTTTAGAGAAAGACGCAGCCTTCCTAGGGAGAGAAGCTTGTTCGGCGAGGGAATGGATGAGTCTGCTGGGCACCATTTCCTCGCTGGAAAAGTTTGTCTCGTTGGGAAGACTGCACCTCAGGCCTCTTCAATTTTTCCTTGCGGAAGAATGGAAGGCGAAGGAGGACCTGAATGCGATCCTAAGGATCTCAAAAACACAGTGAATGACCACTTAAGATGGTGGCTCGACCCTCAGAAGTTGCGAGAGGGCTTCTCCCTAAATCTTCTGAGCCCGACCTAGTGTTGTTCTCAGACGCTTCCATTTTCCGTTGGGGAGCAACACTAGGGGGGGAGGAAGTGTCAGGCTCCTGGAGAGGGGAACAGGTAGCCTGGCACATCAATGTAAAGGAACTGGCAGCGATCTTCCTGTCGCTGCAGTTCTTCGAAGACAAAGTGTCAGGCAAGGTCATTCAAGTCAACTCGGACAGTACCACAGCCCTTGCATATCTAAAGAATCAGGGAGGAACTCATCCAGATCCCTTTTTCTCCTTGCGAGGGAAGTTCTGCTAGGGCAGACGTAAGGCAGATCAAGATCCTGACGAGATTCGTGCAGGGGTACAGAATGTCAGGGCGGACCTTCTCAGTCGTCGAAATCAAATTCTGCCAACAGAGTGGACCTTGCACCAGGAAGTCTGTCAGCAATTATGGAGACTGTGGGGACGTCCTCTAGTCGACCTGTTCGCTACGTCGAGGACGAAGAGGCTTCCTCTGTATTGCTCCCCGGTTCTGGATCCAGGGGCAATTGCGGTGGACGCATTGCTCTGGAGCTGGACAGACCTAGATCTTTACGCCTTTCCCCCATTCAAGATCATGGGGGAAGTCATGAGGAAGTTCGCAGCTTCAGAAGGGACAAGGTTGACTCTGATTGCCCCGATGTGGCCAGCAGAGAGTGGTTCACAGAGGTCATGACTTTCCTTGTGGACTTCCCAAGAACGTTGCCCTGGGAGGAGAGATCTACTCAGACAGCGCCTCACTTCAAAAAGGTATCACCCAAAAACCTCTACCGCTCTGGCTCTGACTGCGTTCAGACTATCGAAAAGTTGGCCAGAGCGAGAGGCTTTTCGAAGGCAGCTGCGAGAGCAATCGCTAATGCTCGAAGAGCCTCTTCAAGAGCTGTCTACCAATCTAAGTGGGCCTCCTTCAGGGCATAGTGCAAAAAGGAAGGAATTTCCTCTTCCACGACCTCTGTGAACCAGATAGCAGATTTCTTGCTCTATTTAAGAAATGTGCAGAAATTGGCAGTTCCTACAATTAAAGGTTATAGGAGTATGTTGTCTGCCGTTTTTCGCACAGAGGACTGGACCTCTCCGACAATAAGGATCTACACGATCTCTTAAGGTCGTTCGAAAGCAAACCTCCAAGATTCCACAGGCAAGACCACCCTCATGGAATCTCGATGTGGTTCTGAAGCATCTAATGTTAAGTCCCTTTGAGCCTCTCCACGAAGCTTCTCTACGGGACTTGACGAGGAAAGCCGCTTTTCCTAGCTTCTCTGGCGACGGCGAAAGAGAGTTAGTGAAATCCAAGCATTTAGTAGCCTAGTGGGCTTCAAGGGGGCCAACAACGCTGTCTGCTTCGTTGAGCCCGTCTTTCTTGGCAAAAAAAAAATGAGAACCCGTCTAATCCTTGGCCGAGGAGTTTGAAATCAAAGGTATGGTCGGGTCTCGTGGGTCAAGAACCAGAGAGAGCCCTGTACCCTGTCAGGGCTCTCAAGTTCTATGTTAATAGAACTAAAGAGATAAGAGGTCCCTCAGGTAATCTCTGGTGCTCGGTGAAGAGACAGATTTGCCGTTGTCGAAGAATGCTGCGGCTTTTCTTCTTGAGGGACGTTCATTAAAGATGGCTCCATTCATCTTGCCAGAAGACTGATTTGAGCCTCTTTAAAGTGAAAGCTCACGAAGTCAGAGCCGTAGCTACTTCTCTTGCCTTCCAAAGGAATATGTCTATCAAAGATATCCTTGATAGCACCTTTTGGAGGAGCAATTCCGTATTCGCCTCACATTACCTCCGGGATGTGAGAACGATTTACGAGAACTGTAGTTCTTTGGGGCCTTACATTTCGGCAGACACAGTTTTGGGGGCTGAAGGTAGCTCTCCCTACCCTATCCCTTAGCTTAGTTTAGGTTAGTTTTATTATTGTGTTTTTGGTTGATGGTGAGATCTTCTGTGGAAATCTCCCATTCTTTAGTTTAACTGTCAGGGGTTTTTTGGTTAGTTGGTCAGGTGGTGGTCGGTTGCTGTGTTACTCCCATATGTTTGGCTAGATGGTCTTGTCACATTGAGGTCACGTCCCCGTTGACAGAACATCCAGAGTGCACCAGCACTACAGGTCTACACCAGGCTGGCAACTCTGATAAAAGCAGAAGCAGGCTTAAGTGACAGTAATCACAGAGTCTACTTTGCTAACAGGTAAGGAACCAAGAAGTACATCATTTACTTAATTTAAGTTTCCTAAAAAATCCTATTCTGTCTCTGCCCACCATCCGAAGGTGGGATTCAGCTATATATATATCTGACAGGTAAGTTTCATGAACAAAATGTTATTGTTATAATACAATTAAGTTTGTTCATACTTACCTGGCAGATATATAATAGAGTGCCCACCCTCCTCCCCTCAGGAGACAAGGGTCATGAATAAAATATGAATAGAAAATGGGAATGGTTCCTGATATCCGCCTCCCAGCGGCGGGAATGGGTACTACCACCTGGCCGCCCACTACGTGTGCCGCGAGTTTTGAAATTCTGCCGGACGTCAGAAAATACAGCTATATATATATCTGCCAGGTAAGTATGAACAAACTTAATTGTATTATAACAATAACATTTTCAGAAAGGTGGTCGCGCTGCGGTAGAGGCCGGCCATTCAGTATTTTACCCCAGCAGCCACCTCTATTGGAATGCGGCCACTTCCTGAAAAAGCATGGAATTATGCCATTATTTCGTAATTTGGGAGAAAAACACTTAGTTGGAGAGGAGCATTGAGGTATGGTGTGCTGCCAGGATGGGCCACAACTCTTGACTGATGCTCATGGCATGGAATTCAAGTACTTTTTTGGGAAGGTGGCCGCCATGTCCCTACTTGGTCATTTACCTTATATGATACTAGTTTCATACAATGAACTTACCTGTCAGATATATACTTAGCTAAGACTCCGTCGTCCCCGACAGAAATTCAAATTTCGCGCCACTCGCTACAGGTAGGTCAGGTGATCTACCGCCCTGCCCTGGGTGGCAGGACTAGGAACCATTCCCGTTTTCTATCATATTTTCTCTGTCGCCGGTGGTATCAACATTGTTGTTACTACCTCCTGACTGGAATTTGCTTTTCAAGACTTTTTTGATCAACTTTATTGGATTTCTTGGTGACGTACTGGATCGTTGTTTTGGCATTCGCTACCGTGGACTGGATTTGGACTTGCTTTTGATTTTTCTGCTAGCATGTCTGATTCAAGTGTTAGTGTGAGAGTGTGTGTGAATGTAGGCTGCAAGGTGAGGATACCGAAGGCTTCGGTTGATCCTCACACTGTATGTCGTAAGTGTAGGGGGTTTGACTGTTCTTTAGCTAACACCTGTAATGAGTGTGAAAAGTTGAATGCTAATGAATGGAAGACTCTAACTTCTTACTTGAAGAAGTTAGAGAGGGATAGAATTAGACGGGCTGCACAGAAGGGTGTGAGTACAAGGCCTATTGAGCCTTTTTCTGAGTCTAACTCTCCTGTAATTAATTATTTTGATTCCTCCCTCTGTATCTGAACCTCACAGGCTTTGCATTCGGATTCGGCTTCTGAAATCGCCAATCTGAAGGCTACTCTTCGTAAGATGAAGACAAAAATGGCGGCCATGCAAGGTAAGGGAAGTGATAGTGATTTGCTTAGTGAAGTGGGTGTTCCCAGTGTTGTGGAGGGGGCGTCTGACCGTCCCTGCAATGCTCCCAGTCCTAGACCTCTTCCAAACTCACATACCCAGAGGAGAAGGAAAGTCGAAAGCCGTACGGAGGTTGTGGGAATCCCCAAACGGTCAGGCGTCCCTTCAGCAGGCTCTGTTTTCGCTACAGACTGCTCAGGACCGCTTTAATAGAAGCGTCCTACGAGATTGTTTCTCGTCGTCCGGTTCTCCTTCACCTAAACGAGGGTGGAAGGACTCGGATCTATCTAGGCCACTGAAAAGGCACTGGAAAGAACCCGCGTTTGACTCGAGCCCAGAGCGCTTCTCGGAGGAAGCCCCCTCTTCTATCAAGAAGGCTAAGATGGTCTCGACGTCTCCTCGATCGGTAGTTGAGCATCGCACACCTTCGAGGTCTCCTGCTTCTTCTATTGAAGAGGACGCTGGTGTGGCTTCCAAGAGGATATTGTTAGCTGTGCAAGAACAGTTAGCCTCTTTAGTCGGAGTTCTTTCGAGGGATCCCCCTCGCAAGAAGGACGCTAGACTTCCTATTAAGAAGTCTCGTCTTCTTCGCCCTGCCAGACGTGAAGCCGTCCTCCAGGCATGAAGAGCCTTACAAGCGCGAGACGTCTTCCAGGCGCGAAGATTCTAACAGGCGTCAGGAGCTATCCGAGCGCGTTGCTCTAGACAAGGATACTCTCAGGCGCGAGGTGCCAACCAGGCGGAGGATCAGCCAAGCGCGAGGCGCCAGCCAGGCGCAAGGAGTCAGCCAAGCGCGAGGCACCGACAAGCGCGAGGCGTCAGCCAGGCGCGAGACGCCAGCCAAGCAACAAGCTCCAGCCAAGCGCGAGGCGCCAGCCAGCAAGAAGTCAGCCAAGCGAACGGCACCAGACAAGCGCGAGGCGTCAGCCCAGGCGCGAGACGCCAGCCAAGCAACAAGCTCCGCCAAGCGCGAAGCGCCAGCCAAGCGCGAAGAGCTTGCCAGGCGTGAGAAGTCAAGCAGAAACGCGAGACAACTAGAGACTTGAGAGAGAATCTGTTCACTCGATGATGTCCCTCTCCTAGTAGGAGTTTGTCGCCAGTAGAGAGAGAACTTGGTGAAGATCCTCTCGTATTTCAAGCCGATTCTCCGCACGGTTTGGACGTAGATTCGGAAGACGAGACTAATGGTAGAGAAGGCTTCTCTAACTATAGAGTTTTGACAGACCTTCTTTTGCAAGAGTATGGAGATTCGTGACTCCTGCTGCTCCTCCTTCGCAGCTCGATCCACTTTTCTTTTTTCGAGTGCGATCGTACCTAAGTCTTCGTCGGTTTTGAAGATGAGACCGACTATCTCTATGAAAAGAGCTCTACAGTCGCTTGACAAGTGGATGTTGTCAAAGAAGGAACTGGTCAGAACCACCTTCTGTATGCCTCCAGCCATACTTTCTGGAAAAAGAGGTGTGTGGTACCGAACTGGGGAGAACATGGGCCTTTCTCTCCCAGCATCGGCTGAAGCGGACTTTTCAACCTTGGTTGATTCATCGCGTAGACACGCTTTGAACGGAGCTCGTGTGACTTGGGCGATTTCTGAGGACTGATCATCTCCTCAAGGGACTCTTCCATATTTTGGAAGTCTTTAATTTCCTAGACTGGTCCCTTGGGGTGATGTCTAAGAAGGCTCATGACTCGGAAGGTCTAGACCCCGAAGTCATTCTTAGTATACTGTCATGTTATTGACAAGGCAGTACAGACGGATCGGGAGAAGTCTCCTCCCTCTTTGGAGCGGTACTCCTTAAGAAGAGGAGTATTTTTAGTGCCTTCTTAAACCAAGGCAGTTTCACACTCACGAGAGCAGCCCTCCCTGTCGCTCCCATGTCAGACTTCTTGTTTCCTTCTCAGTTAGTGAAGGACATTTCTTGCTCGACTGAGAAGGCGACACAAGATCTTCTCCTTCAGACGGCAAGGAAGAAGAGACCCCTTGTTGCGGTTGACAAGAAAGGACCTACTTCTATTGTTCAGCCCTTTCGAGGAGGCCCTCCCTCCAGAGCTCCCTCAAAAAGAAGAGGTCCTGAGAGGAGAGGTAGAACTACTTCCCGTCCCTTTAAGAAAGGGAAGTGAGACAGCCAACCTCCAAACACCAGTGGGTGCCAGGCTTCTCGAATTTGCAGACGCCTGGACATTCATAAACTCGGACGCCTCTTCGATGTCTATAATCAGGAAGGGATATCTTATCCCCTTCCAGGACAGTCCTCCCCTAACGACTATTCCGCGGGAACTGTCAGCCAGATACAGGGACCCTGTACTGAGGGATACTCTTCGTCTGATGGTGGATCAAATGTGGGACAAACGAGCTATGGAATTAGTACTGGAGCAAAACTCTCTGGGGTTTTACAATCGTCTTTTTCTGGTTGCGAAAGCCTCGGGGGGCTGGAGACCGGTACTAGACGTCAGCGCTCTGAACAAGTTTGTTCTAAAGGAGAAGTTCTCTATGGAGACTTCGGCCTCAGTCCTTGCGGCTTTACGACAAGGAGATTGGATGGGTGTCGCTGGATCTCCCGACGATTATTTTTTCATGTCCCGATTCCCCCTTCTTCGAAGAAGTACCTCCGTTTCATGACGGGGGGGAAGGATCTTTCAGTTTCAGGGCCTTGTGTTTCGGCCTGTCCAACAGCTCCTCAGGTCTTCACAAAACCTGATGAAGAATGTGGCGAGGTTTCTTCACCTCAAAGGCGTCAACATCTCTCTATATCTGGACGATTGGCTCATCAGGGCCAGAACAGAGAGACAGTGTTTGGAGGACCTTTCTTTGACCCTAGACCTGATAAAGTCGTTGGGACTACTCGTGAACCTCGAGAAGTCACAGCTGATCCCCAGACAGAACTTAGTCTATCTGGGGATTCAGATGGATTCTCGGGGTTTTCGAGTATTTCCTTCGCAAGAGAGAATCATGAGAGGCTTGGAAAAAGCTCTCTCTTCTTAGGGAAAGAACGAACTCGGCGAGGGAATGGTTAAGCCTTCTAGGGACCCTTTCCTCGCTCGAACAGTTTTTTCCTCTAGGAAGACTCATCTCGTCCTCTTCAGTTTTTCCTAAGGAGATCATAGAATTGGAAGACGGGACTTCTCTCCGACAGTTTTCTCCTTCCAATGGAAATGAAACCACACCTGCAATGGTGGTTGTCCCCTCTAAAAGAGAACAAGGGAATTTCTCTGAAAGTTCCGAACCCAAGCCGAGTGTTATATTCAGACGCATCGGAGAAAGGGTTGGGGAGCAACACTAGGGACGAGAGAAGTGTCAGGCACCTGGAAGGCAGCACAGGTGTCCTGGCACATAAATTGCAAAGAACTTCTGGCGGTACACTTGGCTCTAAAGTTCTTCGAACCTTTTGTGACAAACAGTGTGGTCCAAGTGAATGTGGACAACACTACCGCCACTACCGCCCTTTCCTACATTCGGAAACAAGAAGGAACACACTCCTTGTTCCTATACGAAATAGCAAGAGATCTGCTACTTTGGACCTCCCAGAGGAACATCTCCCTCCTGACAAGATTTGTTCAGGGTACGAGAAACGTCAGGGCAGACAGACTGAGCAGGAGAAGCCAGGTCCTTCACACAGAGTGGACCCTTCATTCAGAGGTGTGTCAGAGTCTTTGGGATCTTTGGGGCACTCCTCATGTAGACCTGTTTCGCCACATTCCTTTCCAAAAAGGCTGGAAGTCTTTTGCTCAGTGGTGGAAGACCCAAGAGCTCTCGTGGTCGACGCCTTCCTGCTAGACTGGTCTCATGTAGAGTGTACGCGTTTCCCCCCCCCCCTTTCAAATCTGGGACAAGTGTTGAGAAAGTTTTGTAGCGTCCAACGGAACAAGAATGACCCTGATAGCCCCTTTTTGGCCAGCACAGGATTGGTTTGCAGAGGTGCTGGAGTGGACAGTAGACTTCCCCAGATCCCTTCCAAGAAGGATGGATCTTCTCAGACAGCCACACTTCGAGAGGTTTCATCAAAACCTCCCCGCTCTCGCTCTGACTGCCTTTCGACTATCGAAAGACTTGTCAGAGCGAGGGGGTTTTCTCGCAAAGCTGCAAGCGCTATCGCTAGAGCCCGCAGAGCTTCCACTAGATGAGTCTATCAGTCTAAGTGGGAGGTTTTTAGAAGGTGGTGTAAGTCTAAGAAGTTGTTGTCCTCCTCCAAAAAAAGAGGGGACCTCTATCAAAACCGAAATTGCTGATTTCCTTTTGTTCCTGAGAGAGGACTCTCACTTGTCTGTATCTACTATAAAAGGATACAGAGCATGCTTTCGGCAGTCTTCAGAAATAGAGACCTAGAGCTTGCTGATAATAAAGATCTGCACGACCTTATTAGATCGTTTGAAACAACAAAGTCTAAGGAACTAACTCCTCCGCCCAGCTGGAACCTGGATGTAGTTCTCAAGTTCCTTTCGTCTGAAAGATTCGAGCCTCCTCATTTAGCTTCGTTTAGGGATTTAACGAGGAAATCCTTGTTTCTCTTATCTTTGGCGACAGCCAAAAGAAAAAAATTTTGTGAACGCCTTCACGCCCTTGAAGATGAAGTCTGCTTCACAGAGACTCGGCCTTCTGCTCGTTTAGAACACTTTTTTCTAGCGAAAAACGAAAACCCCTCGAATCCCTGGCCCACGAGATTCGAGATTAAAGGCTTATCGAGTCTCGTAGTAGAGAAACAGAAAGGTCTCTTTGCCCTGTAAGAGCCTTGAAGTTCTACTTACAAAGGAAGAAACAAATGGGAGGCTCTAGGCAAGGTCTTTGGTGTTCAATTAAGGACCCCACAAGAATCATGTCAAAGAATGCATTAGCTTTCTTCATAAGGGAGCGTCATTACAGATGCTCACAATTTCTGCCTCCTGACGACTCTTTTCCACTCTTAAGAGTAAAAGCTCATGAAGTTAGAGCAGGCGGACGTCTCTCTCTTTTCAGAAGAATATGTCGCTAAAGAAACGTCCTTGATATGACATATTGGAGGTGCAACTCGGTATTTGCATCTCACTATCTTAAAGACGTTTCGCGTGACCTACGAGAAATGTTTTTCTCTGGGGCCTTTCGTATCGGCGGATGACGATACTGGGTAGGGTTGGGAGCAAACACCAATCCTTAACTTTGTACATACCTTCTACTAGATATGTTCTAGATTTCTGCTGACAAAGAGGGCTCGGTGCTGCACAGGCGGCCAGTCACTGTTGTTCAGTAAGGAACTCTTGTGATATCTTTTGGAGGAGTATTAAAAATTTTTTTTTGGAATTTTTGTATGAGTGCGTATTAGCTTTTCGAGTTATGGTTGTTTGTAATGAGTTCGGGGATAACTCAGAACAATTCCTTATACTAACAGGGTGGTTAGGATCAGGTGGTCGGGATTGGTTGTGTGCTCCTTCATAAGGTGTGTTGTCATAGAAGTGGTCCAGTACCCATTGACAAAGTCCTTTCAGGCCTCTGCCGAGTAAGCGGTTCATATACCCATCGACAGACCACAAGAAACTCTTAGCCATAGATCACATATCTCGCTAAAGTCTTGAGGTGATGCAGACTACCGGGCAACAGCCACGAAGTCTACCACCTATCAGGTAGGAACCAAGGTTTTTATTGTAGTGTCTTACCGAACAATTATAGAGCCGTGATTTCCACGAGCGGCAGGATACTAAATTCAAATTTAGCGCGTCGGCGTCGCCAACACTGGTGGTGATGACGTCATCTCCCTCCACTCGCGGGAGAACCAGGTACAACTGCCCAGGTGAATCCAATTCTTTTCCTGCCGGCGTCCGGTGAACATCGGTGGTCGGTGCGGTTGGATAACTTTGCTTCGCTTTTTTTCTTGTGGATTTGATCTTCGGAATTGGTGAAGTACTCTTTTTTGGCGTTGTGTTGTTATTTTGCTTTTATTTTAGGCGTTGCCATGTCGGATTCTAGTCGTCGGGAGTTAGGTTTTGCATCTCAGGATGTAAAACTAGATTATCCAAGCTAGAGTATGATTCTCACACTAAATGTGTTAAGTGTAGGGGACAGGTTTGTTCAGCAGATCGAACATGTAACGAGTGTAGTGATTGGACTGATTCTCAATGGAAGTTTTTTAGTTCATACTCGAGAAATTAGCTAAAGACAGAATTAGAAAAGCAGCGCTTAGGGAAAGTAGACTTAGCTCTGCTTCGTCTTGCGATGCATCTGTTCCTTCTGTTTCTCCTCAAATTGTTATGTCTCCTTTAACTACACCTCCTATTCCTCCTACTAATCCCACTTTCGTCCGGCTTCCCGTGTAGTTTTCTTCCGACACCATTGCCAGTCTGGAATCGAGGTTAGATCAGAAATTTTCGGTAATAGCGAATACGGTTTTGCAACTTGGTAATTCAGTTTTAAGACGTTTTTGGAGAAAGCGGCCTCAGGTAAGAGTGTAGTTGAGGGTGCGTCTGTCTGTCCTGACACGGTCTCCCTAGACAAAGGTCACTGTCCAGCTCCCCCGCACCGGGGAGAAGACATACCGGAAGTCCAAGGGAGTCGATCGGATTTGCCCACAGACAGGCGCCTCTCTTGTTGAGCCTGTTGCGCCTCAACAGGGCTCGTTAAGCGTTGGAAAGGTGTTGCGGTCAGACGCCATTTCACAAATGATTCAAGAGATTCGTCCTCCCGGTCGCACGGCGGCCTCTTGGCGGAGATTAGCCTGTTTTCGCGGTCCTTAAAGAGGCGTTCAGGCGCCGATTCTTCGCCGTCCTCCAGTCAAGCGGTATAAGGAGCCCTGAGAGTAGGGTTGCGCCTCGGCCGTTAGCGGCTCGTTCGTCGCCTCAATCTGTGCCTTTTTCTTGGCTCCATCTACTAGTAGAGATTGTGGTTTTAGCGCTGTAGCTAGCAGTTCTAAGGGTGTTTTCTTTAGGCGCTTTTTCGTCTGTTACGCTGATGCGCCTGTTTCGCCTCGAATTTCGGCGGCTCCGAGCGAGGCGCAAGTAGTTTTCCGCCTCCTGCTGAACATTTAGGCTCTTCCAAGCCTACGTTAACTGTTTTTGATTCGTCTCTGGCGCCTTTGCGCAAGCAGTTAGAGATGTTAACCAACTGGATGAATGAGTCCAAGGGTGGTTCGAAACCTTCAGATCCGGTTGTAGTTCCGTCTACTTCTTCGGCGGTATCGGAGAATGAAGAAGAAGTAGAGGAGGAGGATTCACATCACCTCTCGTGTTATTCACGTCTCCTTAGATTTCTTCTGGTATCTTATCCAGATTATTTTGAGAAAGCGGCTCCGCGCTCCCCAACTTCGACTTTTTTGATGAGGAGGAAAACTTCAGACCCTCTCCTCCCAAAACTTGTTCTATCTAAAGCGGTTAGACATTCGTTGAAAGAGACGGAGAAATGGATGTCTATGAAAAAGAGACTTAGGGAAGCTCTTTTTGCTTACCCTCCCTCTAAGTTGCTTCGTAAGAGGTATAGGTTTTATGTAACTGGGGAAGCTCCTTCTCTGGGGAGTTTCTGCCTCCTCCCAGGGAGACTTCTCCAGTTTAATCGACTCCTCTAGAAGATCTGCTTTCGCCGCAGCGAAAGTTTTCTTTACAGCGCCTGAGTTGGACCACGTTGTAAAGAATCAATTTAAACTTTTGGAAGTCTTTAGCTTCCTTGATTGGACTATTGGCGCTTTAGCGGCCAAGATCGAAGACTGTCCTTCTCTTTCCCAGGAGTTAGCGGAGGATTGGATTGGTGTTCTGTCCTGTGCGGACAAATCCATTAGGGATGGATGTGATGAGTTAGCTTCGCTCATCGCCTTTGGTACCCTTAAGAAAAGGCAACTTTGGTGCTCCTTTGCTTCTAAAAGGGTTACGTCCCAACAGAAGTCTGCTCTCTTGTTTGCTCCTTTTGTGAAAGATAACCTCTTTCCAGACGATGTAGTGTTGTCAATTTTCGTCTGCGCTAGATAAGAAATCTACTTCGGATTTACTGGCACAGTCTACTAAGAGACCTAAAGCTCCTGTGGAGACTGTTCCTTCGGTTTCTCCTCTGGCCCAAGCGCCTTTTCGAGGGAGAAAACCCAAGCGCTTCTTTCGGCCGAAATCGAATTTGCGACCTCAGTCTAAGGCCTCGGCCAAGGTTAACAAACCTTCCAAATGAAAGCTCGGTTCTTCATGCACCAGTGGGAGCCAGGCTGGCTCTGTTTTGGGAGGAATGGGAAAACAGAGGAGCAGAAGCCTGGGTAGTGCAAGTACTCAAGTTCGGCTATCGTATTCCTCTCGTTTCACCTCCCTCGCTCTCACCTGTGCCCAATCATTCCAGGCATACTCTCCGGGCTCAGACAAATTTCTGGCGCTAGCCGCAGAAGTGGAAGCGCTTGGTCTCAAAGAAGCGATAGAACCAGATAGAAGGGGATTTTCCTCCAGGCTTTTACAATCGCCTTTTTGTAGTTCCCAAGTCATCAGGGGGCTGGAGGCCGGTTTTGCGGATGTGAGCGCCCTGAACTTGCATGTCCAGAAAACAAAATTTCATATGGAGACCACTCGGTCGGTTCTGGAGTCCATCATACAGGGGATTGGATGGTCTCTCTGGACATGCAAGACGCTTATTTTCACATTCCGATACATCGCGAATCTCGGAAGTACCTGAGGTTCATGTTCGAAGGCAGGTGTTTCAGTTTTCGGGCGCTTTGCTTCGGACTAGCGACCGCTCCTCAAGTTTTCACCAGGGTTCTATCCCCGATAGGAAGCCTTCGGCTACACATATTAGGAGTAAGAATTCCCCACCTCTATCTGGACGATTGGCTTCTCCGGTCGGAATCAGAGAGTCGGTGCATGAAGGACCTTGGAACAACTCTGGATCTTGCCAGAAAGTTAGGAATTCTGGTCAACAAACAGAAGTCCAGTTGGTTCCATCTCAGAGCATCCTTTATTTGGGGATGATTCTGAATGCTCAAGTTTTTCGGGCTTTTCTGTCCCCGAAGAGGGTTCAAGGCTGTTCTGGAGACAGTTCAGGAGTTCTTGGACAAAAGGTCAGGAGTTCACTTGGACAAAAAGGTAAGTTCTGCCAATCAGTGGAAAAAAAAAATGAAAAAAAAAAAGAATGGATGAGGCTCCTGTGGGCAAATTTGACGTCAGTGGAGAAATTTGTGACGTTGGGAAGACCTGCACATGAGACCTCTGCAGTTTTTCCTGAGAGCCTCTTGGTGCAGGAAGACACAACCAGACTCGATTACCTTTCCTGTCACAGATCAAATAAAAGAGGACCTAAGGTGGTGGCTCTCTCGAGCAAGGTTGGAAGAAGGGTTAGATTTACGACCCATCCTCCCGAACCTACAGTTCTTTTCCGACGCATCGGACACAGGTTGGGGAGCCCTACTGGGAAATCAACGGACTTCAGGAGCTTGGTCGGAGAAGGAGAAGAAGTTCCACATAAATGTAAAGGAAACTGTTAGCAGAATTTTCCTTAGGGCCTCAGACAGTTTCGGAGCTTAGTAGAAGGCCGAGTAGTGCAGTGCATTCCGACAACTCCACGGCTCTCTCGTACGTGCGGAAACAGGGAGGGAACTCAGTCTTTCTCTCTGTACGAAGTAGCCAAGGATCTCCTCCTGTGGTCAAACGAAGCGAAGGTTGCAGCTAGTCCCGAGATTTGTTCCGGGGAAAGATGAACGTCCTGGCGGACGAGTTAAGTCGTCAACAGCAAGTGTTACCTCTGGAGTGGACTTTGGACAACAAGATTTGTCAGAAACTTTGGCGCCTTTGGGGACGACCGTCAATAGACCTGTTCGCGACATCGAGGAACAACCGTCTTCCTCTCTTTTGTTCTCCAAGTCCCAGATCCTCTAGCTTGGTCGGTGGACGCAATGCTGTTGGATTGGTCGGGTCTGGAAGCTTATGCATTCCCTCCGTTCGGTCTAATAAGAGAGGTGCTGAACAAGTTCATGTCGCACAGCAATGTAACGCTAACGTTAATCGCTCCCTTTTGGCCCAGGAAAAGAGTGGTTTCCCGGACCTTCTCCAGTTGTTTGTAGACTTCCCCCTATTGAACTTGGAGGTTGTTTTGAGAAGTGGCTTCTCAAACAACCTCACTTCAGAGGTTCCACAAAACTTGTCCGCTCTAGCTCTGACAGGGTTCAGACTGTCCGGAATCTTGTCAGAGCGAAAGGATTTTCAAGAAGAGCTGCAGAAGCTATCGCTCGTTGTAGGAGAGAGTCTTCTAACAAACTCTATCAAGGGAAGTGGAGAATCTTCAGGAGAGTGGTGTAGAAGTGCTAAAGTCTTCTACTTCTGCGACCTCTTTAACAGAAATAGCAGATTTTCTTCTATTCTTAGGAACTCTAAGAAACTGGCTCCCTTCGACGATCAGAGGATATAGAGCCATGCTCTCTTCGTTTTTCGACATCGAGGTTTGGATATTTCCTCCAATTCAGATCTGTCGGACCTCATTAGGTCTTTCGAAACCACTAAGCTCCCGCAAGATACAGTGGCTTGGAACTTAAGATGTGGTGCTTCAAGTTCCTCATGGGGCCACCGTTTGAGCCTTTGAAGTCGGCTTCACTCAGGAACTTGACTAAGAAAGGCACTCTTCCTTTTATTCGCACCTAGCTTCTGTGCTAAGCGTATCCAGCGAATTGCACGCTATAGACAAAAGAGTCGGTTTCTCTCAAGGCAATGCTGTATTTTCGGTATCTTTGACCTTTCTAGCCAAAAATGAGAATCCTTCTAATCCTTGGCCGAGGAGTTTTGTGGTAAGGAACTTATCTGATTTGGTTGGACATGAGGAGGAAGAAAGGCTCTTATGTCCAGTCAGGGCTATTAAAGCAGTATCTGTTTGCCACTAAGGGTATCAGAGGACAATCTTCTAAAGCTCTGGACCTCGGTTCAAAATCCCTCTCGTCCTCTTTCTAAGAATGCTATATCGTTCTTTATTAGAGAGCTTATCAGGGAAGCTCACTCGCAGTCCGAGAACGACAATCTTTCCGTTCTGAGAGTTAAAGCTCACGAGGTTAGAGCAGTGGCAACTTCTTTAGCATTCAGAAAGAATTTATCTTTAGCTTCGATTCTTCAGAGCACGTTCTGGAGATCGAATTCGGTTTTTGCGAGTCATTATCTCAGAGATAGAAACGGTTTTCGAGAATTGTAAAACGTTAGGTCCGGTGGCGGTTTCTGGCATGGTGTTGGGAGAAACGGCACAGGGGTCCGTCCACCTCTAGGCTAACTTTTCACCTTGAATAGGTTGTCGAGTTCAAGGGAAGCTGGGGGTACTGAGTACCTGGGATACTCACCAGTCTGTTAGGTCAGATTTTACAATGGTTGGGTATATATGTTTTTAAATCTGGTGTTGGTGACAAATGTTTTGTATGATTGAATTTCTGGTCTTAGCCCAGGGCAAGGGCAATCTTTGTTGTTACTATCCTCCGTCAGTCAGCCTTGACTCGCTTGAACTACGGAAGGATTCCACTCCTGTAGAGGCTAACTTTGGTCAAATTCCAATTCCTCTACAATAGTAAGAAGAGCACCGACCAGAGGCAGTAACAGTCTGCTGTAGCTCTCTTACAAGGTAAGGTACAACAGACACCTTGAGTGTTTACTGGTATTGCAATAAATGTAACCATTTAAAAATACTAGTGGCCACTGAATCCCCACCTTCCCATAAATGTGTAATCAGCTCTATAATTGTTCGGTAAGACACTACAATAAAAATGAAATTTTCATTATTAAATGAAGTTTTATTGTATACTTACCGAACAATTATGATTATACCCACCCCCCTCTCCCCTTAGGTGGACGGACGGGCAGAAAGAATTGGATTCACCTGGGCAGTTGTACCTGGTTCTCCCGCGAGTGGAGGGAGATGACGTCATCACCACCAGTGTTGGCGACGCCGACGCGCTAAATTTGAATTTAGTATCCTGCCGCTCGTGGAAATCACGGCTCTATAATTGTTCGGTAAGTATACAATAAAACTTCATTTTAATAATGAAAATTTCATTTTTCTTTTATACCTACAACATATGTTGTTTACCTGTCTATTCCATTTTAGCTGTCTCTTACCCTCCACCAAAGGGTGCCAATCAGCTAAGTATATATCTGACAGGTAAGTTCATTGTATGAAAATGATATTGTTATAATACAATAAAGTTTCATACATACTTACCTGGCAAGATATATACGATTAATGGCCCACCCAGCCTCCCCGCAGGAGACAGGTGGAAGAGAGAAAATATGATAGAAAACGGGAATGGTTCCTAGTCCTGCCACCCAGGGCAGGTCGGTAGATCACCTGACCTACCTGTAGCGAGTGGCGCGAAATTTGAATTTCTGTCGGGGACGACGGAGTCTTAGCTAAGTATATATCTGCCAGGTAAGTATGTATGAAACTTTATTGTATTATAACAATATCATTTTATAGACCTATGTTGTTATGTTAAAATTAGGTTAAATCGTACTCAAATTGCATTATCTACTGATTTATAAACTTCCTAAGGCTGGTTTGCCCGATTGGTGAGGGCTTGTAATGTTAGGCTAGGCTGTCCAGTTTACTAATCTTTGCCTAGATTAGTGTAAGTAATATACGATAAATTTTAACCATTTCATCATTTCATCATTGATTAAATTTGTGTTGAATGCCACTTTCATTACATAATCTTCCCTTTTCGGCTTCATGTATAGGCTCTTTTTGCTTGTCGAGGCTAGGCTAAGCCAGTCTACCCAAGCTAGAAGCTAGTAGACGTAGGTTAACGTTCATGATATTTTTCCACCATACTTGGGCTTAATGCATAGGCCTGCTTAGGCTGGTTGACAGATCACTTAGGGTAGATTCTTGTGCCTACGAGACATTTGTTTGGCGGCCTCTGATTGGCTGGTACTGGGAGGCTCTAGCTAAGAGGGCCAGACCCCACGATATCTTGCGTCTCTCAGCACTACTGTCAAACCGGGTCAAGTACGGATGCAACATAATTAGACATATTCTTAATTTTCTCTTTACATATGACACGCATCTAAAATCTGAAAGCACCAGCGTATTCAGGGTGATTTTATTGTTTAAAAACACAAGATTTTATTTTATCTTGATCTCATGAATTATATATGCAAAATCTGACGATAAATAAAAACAGGTATAAAGAATGAAATGTTTCTCTCTTCACTTCTACTTGTTGTAATTCCTTTGTATTTTAACTTATTGATTTCAGGAAAAGATTAATTAATTGTACATTTAATACCGAATTCTTTGGTATGACCAAAACTTTCCTATCTTTTGTAAAACGTGAGTTAAATGAAGAAATGTAAACATAATGCTAGTTTTCTAAGCTACAAACGAAAATATGACCCACTGAGCGAGCAGTCTGCCTCCCGGTACCAGCCAATCAGAGGCCGCCAAACAAACGTCTCGTAGGCACAAGAATCTACCTTATGTGAATGGACTATAGTTTTGGCTGCCACCCAATGTTGAGTGTCCATCCTCCCAACACTATCTTAAACGTAGTCTAGTCAAGCCAGCCTGGCTCATGTAACAGGAGGATCTGGTTGGCAATAGGATCTATATTATTTCAGTTACCTTAAGCTTAATGAAATTGTTGCTTGGCATAGGCTAGTCTGGTTTGGTAAGTTGCCTAACTTTAGTTGCCTGGAATTTTTGTGACCATGGTTTGAACTTTTTAAATACTGTATATACACTTCCACTTTTAATCCCGCAATATGTAAAATGTGGTTTTTCTCATCATTATTTTATGTGATTTTGATTTCTGCATAACGACACTGAAATAGGCAGAAAAAAGCTAGAATTGTCTTAAGAATTAACTGATGCAGTCATGATTAATGTTGATTTCGTGTCATTTTTACCACCCTTTTCCGTCTCATTTGTTATTTATATTTCCCGTCTTTTCCTAATGTCTTTACATTCATCCACAGGGTTTGGGTGCTTAAACATGGCACCCATTTTGCACATATGTTAGGGGTATTTTGTAAATAGTGACCCCCCTAGGGTTGTAACCCAGTATGTATCCACCTTTGTGGCGTGTTTAGTACAAGCCTAGTTGGGGGGATTACCCTAAAAACAAGACTGTAAATATCAGAAAGATAATGAACCTCAAGAAATTTTAGTCCTAAATAGTAATGACCCACAAACTAGTCACTATCTAAGAAAGATTCTATATTTGGAGTTACTGAACCAGACGGCGCAGTAGTTGTCTTCATTTTTAAACCTTTATCCATTACTTGCAAGTAACATTTTGTGTTTGCTTTCGAAAAATGTCTATTGTTGCCACGATTCTTTCTTTGACGACCAGTCAGCCTGCCGTTTGTTATTTTTTCAAAGCTTATTACTATTCAGTTCATAATATACTATGTGAAGTCAAAGTACAGAGGTATGCCATATATGTTGTTAAATATAAGATGTCAGTAAAAGTGAAGACAAGAGAAGCATTTTGACTCATGAAGCTGAACTGAGCAACCTTACTGAATTATTACTCCTATTTTGTTCATGAAACTTACCTGTCAGATTTATATATAGCTGTATTCTCCGACGTCCGACAGAATGTTTCAAAACTTCCGGCCAAATCGCAAGTGGGCGGCCAGGTGGTTAGTACCCATTCCCGCCGCTGGGGAGGCGGATATCAGGAATTATTCCCATTTTCTATTCAGATTTTTCTCTGTCGCCGGTCGGTAAACAACTGTTTACAGACCTCCGCCTAGGATTTTGAAACTTCTTGTGCTAACTTGAGTATTCTGATTGACTTTTGGTTTTGATTTGGCTTGTTGGCTTGGCATACGTGATAGTGGATTTGATTTGGATTTGGCTTTGACTTTTCTTTGATTACGATGTCTGGATCTAGCTCTGCTAGCTTCAGGGTGTGTAAGGTGCATGAATGTAAGGTGAGGTTGCCGAAAGCTTCGGTAGACCCTCATTCAGTGTGCTCGAAATGTCGTAGTCATGTATGTATGTTGAATGATAGATGCATCGAGTGTGAGCAATTGACTGAAATTGAATGGAAGGCATATGATTCTTACGTGAGAAAGGCTATTGAGCGTGATAGAATCAGGTCTTCCTCTAGGAGTGCTTCTGTGAGTAGAAGTCAAGGTAGAATTGTATCTCCATTAAATCCTCCTGTAGATGTAATTCAACCTGATCCTGTTGTATTGCCTCCGAACAATCAGGAAGTGTCTGCAGAAGGAAGCGTATTATTTACGATCATGGAGTCGATTCGCGCCTTGGAATCTAAAGGGATTGCTCTACAGTCAAATGTGAATTGTGATAAAAGTGTTAGTGCATCTAGTATTGTGGAAGGGGGGTCAGATCGGTCCCATAATGCTTCTAGGCCTAGGCCCCTGCCGGACTCCCAGGCCTTAGAGAGGGCAAGCCGAAAGCCGAAGGAGGGTTACGGGATCTAATGACCGGTCTGACGTCCCTTCGCAGAAACTGAGGACGAATCTCAGGCTGCCGGTGTTCGTGCACGGGCACGAATACTTAAAGAGTGCTTCTCTTCTTCCGACTTTCCTCTCCTCGCCGAGGTTGGGACGCTTCCGAGACTTCCTCAGGGGGAGAGCGGCAGGGGCGCAAGGTGTCGCACAAGCGGCCGTCGCCCTTGTCGCCCTCTTAAGAGGGTTTCAGAGAAGAGGACGCTTCACGTCCTTCTGATCATTACGTAGATTCATCACCTGAAGATTTTGAAGCTTTTTCCGCCACAGAAAAGGAACAAGACTTCATCAGGGGAGGACTCTTTCGAGCGTCCAAGTCGCTCTAAGCATGTTCCTGAGTTGAAGGAAAGGGCATCCCCTCGCCCATCGTCCTCGCACAGGATGAGGTCCTTTCCTTCTCCTGATCGAGAACTTTCCCCTTCAAGGAAAATGCTTTGGGAAATGCAGAGACAGTTAGCCTCCTTTTTTGAGAGGAAGGAGGCAGAAAACTAGTCATCGAAGGAAGGATAGGTGGCTGCCTGTTAAGAGGACTAGGCTCCTCCTCCGCGTTTTTTGTTTTTCGGCCTTTGAGTCTCCTCCTAGTAGCCGACGCATTAGAGAACGTGATTACCGTTCCTCATGAAAGGGCCGTCTAGGAGAGACGAATTTGACAGAGACGTGAGTTGTCGCACAGGCGGGCCGGCATCTTTGTCAAAAGGCCGAGAACGCTCAAGGATCAATATCGGAAGTTCAAGCTTTGCATGTTGATGATCACGCTCAGCGTCTTAAGCAACGAAGCGCTTACCAGGACGCTCGATAAGACGCTTTTCAAGACGCTCCAGCTGACGCTGTTCAGGACGCACGGCGTCCTACACATCATGACGCTCAGCAAGACGCTCGAGCTGACGCTGTTCAGGACGCACGGCGTCCTACACATCAGGACGCTCTGCAGGACGCTTCTCAGAACGCGCGGCGCCTTGCATATCGGGACGCTTTCCGCCGGGATGATCAACAGTTGAGTCCGAAACGTCAGGATGTTTCTCATGTTAAAGTGTCGAAGTCATCGCGATCTTTGAAGGGCGCTGATGACCGAGAGAAGGATTCGTCTAGTGATCGCTGCCCTACTGATGATGACGAACCAACAAATGCGTCAGCGTCGTCAGACTATAAGACGTTGACGGATTTACTTAAGAAATTGTTCCCAGATAATTTTTCAAGCGCCCGTTTTCCTTGCTCTCCACCTTCACAATTTGCCTCATCGAAGGCCAGGAAGGTCCCTGGCTTCGTTAAGATGGCCACTTCGCTCTCTGCGAAGAGAGCGTTTAAGAGAGTCTAGGATTGGATGAATTCAAGGAAGGTTAAAGTGAAGACTTCGTTTGCACTTCCTCCATCTAGACGAAAGGAGAGCTGGGATCTGGTACGAAACAGGAGAAGAAGCAGGATTGAAAGCACGTCTTCTTCTCAAGGAGATTTCGCCAATTTGGTGGACGCTCCAAGGAGGTCTTATTTGTCATCGGCTAAGGTTTCCTGGACAATGACGGAGACTGATCATCACCTCAAGGGGTTATTTAAGACGCTAGAGGTGTTTAACTTTTTAGATTGGTGCCTCGGGGCTTTGGATGTACAATCGAGGAGTCAAGACTCGATTTCGCTGAAGAGCTTTCGAGTGTATTAGCTTGTATGGATAGAGCAGTAAGGGATGGCTCTGATGAGTTAGCATCTCATTTTGCTACAGGTCTGCTAAAGAAGAGAGCTCTTTATTGTAGCTTTGCGGCGAAAGCAGTTCTCCCGCTCAGAAAGCGGAGTTATTATTCGCCCCCTTCTCTACGCACCTATTTCCGCAGTCCATGATTAAGGATCTGTCGGTAAACTTGCAAGAAAAAGCAACAAGGGACCTCTTGATCAATCTTCCAGACGACCTACTCTCAGGCTTCTACTTCAACAGCTCCAGCACCCAAGAAATTTAAGCCCTTTCGGTGGAGGGGCACCTTCCTCTAGAGGTTCTTCGAGAGGAAGGGGGTCCTTCATAAGGTAATGATCTCTTCTATCAAGAAGGAAAACAAAAATTGACGTTTCTGCCCTTCAGGCACCTGTAGGTGCGAGACTCACCTTATTTGCTCAGGCATGGAGGACGATAGGGGGCGGACACCTGGACCCTAGATGTGATCGAGAGAGGATACAAGATCCCTTTCCTCTCTGCGCCTCCTTGAGCACGAAGCCGATAGACCTGTCGCCCGCATACCAGTCAGAGAAGCAACAGATCTTACTCGACCTTCTAGATCAAATGTTGGAAAGAAGGCCGTAGAGGAAGTCCTGATGCTGGATTCCCCAGGCTTCTACAACAGGTTATTCCTGGTTCCGAAGCAGTCTGGGGGATGGAGACCTGTCCTAGACGTCAGCAGACTGAACATTTTTGTAAAGAAAGAAAAATTCAGGATGGAAACTTCTCAGTCTTGGCTAGGGGCCTTGAGACCCAGGGGATTGGATGGGTGTCATTGGACCTTCAAGACGCTTATTTCCACGTCCCGATCCATCCCCATCAAGAAGTTCCTGAGGTTCGTCTTAAAAGGGCAGGTCTTCCAGTTCAGGCTCTGTGCTTCGGTCTGAGTACGGCGCCGATGGTTTTTACTTTCCTCATGCGGAATGTGGCGAAATGGCTTCACCTATCGAAGATAAGAGTCTCGCTCTACCTGACGACTGCTAATCAAGTCGCCTTCGAAGTCAAGGTGCCTGGAGGACCTTCAGACGACATTACAGCTGACGAAGGCCCTGGGCCTTATAGTAAATTACGAGAAGTCCCATCTGATCCCCACGCAGTCCATCGTGTATCTGGGGATTCAGATGGATTCAGCGGCTTTTCAAGCTTTTCCATCAAAGGAACGTCAGCAGAGATGCTTAGAGAAAGTGTTAGCCTTCTTAGGGAAAGAAACATGCTCGGCGAAGGAATGGATGAGTCTGCTGGGAACCAATTTCTTCGCTGGAGAGGTTTTTCCCTGGGGAGGTTGCACCTCAGGCCACTCCAGTTTTTATGGCAGAAAAACTGGAAAGACAAGAATCTAGACTCGACTTTGATTATCTCAAAAGCGGTCAAGGATCATCTGAAGTGGTGGCAAGATCCGACCAAACTCTCGGAAGGGATGTCCCTCAAGCTTTTGAGCCCCGACCTAGTGTTGTTCTCAGACGCCTCCATGGTGGGCTGGGGAGCAACACTAGGAAAGGAGGAAGTGTCAGGCCTCTGGAGAGGGGAACAGAGGTCCTGGCACATAAACTTAAAAGAATTGGAGGCTATTCGGTTGGCTCTTCAGTTCTTCGAAGAACGATTGGTGGGCCGAGTTGTCCAGATCAACTCGGACAACACTACGGCTCTCGCTTACATAAAAAAGCAGGGGGGGGGGACACTCTCGATCACTGTTCGTGATAGCGAGAGCACCAAATCCTTCTATGGGCGAAAGCTCGAAACATAGTGATCCTGACAAGGTTCATTTCAGGAATTCAAAATGTTCGAGGCGGATCTTTTAAGCCGTCGACATCAGATGCTTCCCACAGAATGGACCCTACATATAGAAGTTTGTCAAGAGCTATGGAAGTTGTGGGGACGGCCGCTAGTCGACCTCTTCGCAACCTCGAAAACGAAGAGGCTTCCGATTTATTGCTCTCCAGTTCTCGACCCGGAAGCAATAGCGGTAGATGCCATCCTATGGGACTGGACGGGGAGTGGATTATGTGTACGCCTTTCCCACCCCTGTTCAAACTCTTAGGAGAGGTAACAAGGAAGTTTGCGGCGTCGCCAGGAGCGAGAATGACTCTGATCGCCCCCTTTTGGCCCTCAAGCGATTGGTTCAACGGAGGTCATGTCTCTTCTGGTAGACTTCCCGAGAACCCTGCCAGAGAGAGTCGATCTTCTCAAACAGCCCCACTTCGAGAGGTACCACGGAAACCTCTCCGCTCTGAGTCTGACTGCGTTCAGACTATCAAGAAGTTGGCCAGAGCGAGAGGTTTTTCAAGATCAGTGGCAGAGGCTATTGCCAATGCGAGAAGAGCTTCCTCTCGAGCAGTTTATCAGTCGAAGTGGGCTGTCTTTAGGAGATGGTGTAGGAAGAAAGGTATTTCCTCCTCCACGACCTCTGTGAACCAAATCGCTGAGTTTCTCCTGCATTTGAGAAATGTGGACAAACTAGCAGTGCCCACAATAAAAGGATACAAGAGTATGCTGTCAGCTGTCTTCCGCCACAGAGGATTAGACCTGACAAATGATAAAGATCTTCACGATCTTTTGAGATCGTTTGAGACAACCAAAGTACCACAACCGAAGGTTCCATCATGGAACCTTGATGTAGTTCTAAGGTTCTTGATGTCGGCTCCCTTTGAACCTCTGCATGCTGCCTCATTGAGAGAGACTACTAGAAAGGCGATTTTCCTAACTGCTCTTGCCACGGCAAAGAGGGTTAGTGAAATTCAGGCAATTAGTAAGATGTGGGTTTCAGAGGACACAGTGCAGTGTGCTCCTTGGATCCTAATTTCTTAGCGAAGAATGAGAACCCATCTAACCCCTGGCCAAAAACCTTTGAAATCAAGGGGTTAACAGAGTTCATCGGACAAGAGCCAGAGAGAGTCCTGTGCCCTGTCAGGGCTCTCAAATTTTACATGCAAAAGACCAAAGATTGTCGGGGTCCTTCTGAGAACTTATGGTGTTCTGTTAAGAGACCCGACTTTCTATGTCGAAGAATGCACTGGCATTCTTTTTACGGAGCACCATCAGGGAGGCCCATGCGTCCTGCTCGGATGGTGATATGAAGCTTTTGAAAATAAAAGCCTATGAAGTGAGAGCTGTTGCGACTTCAATGCATTTCGAAAGAATATGGCACTTAATGATATCATTAGCGCTACTTTTTGGCGAAGCAACTCTGTGTGTTGGCTTCACATTACCTGCGGGATGTGAAGACGGCATATGAGAACTGCGAGTCGCTAGGACCATACATATCCGCAGAAATGGTGTTGGGGGCAGGGAGCAGCACAAATACTATCCTATAGAAAAGGGGTAGGTGTGCTTTTTAATTTTGGTGTTGGTTTATGGTTGAAGGGTTGGTTGCTTGAGGCGCTTTCCCTTTCTTTAGCCTAGAAGTTATGGGACTAACTTCGATAGGTTAGGTCAGGTGGTGGTTTTTAGCTTCGTTGCCCTCACAGTATGGTCTAATATGGTCTAGTCACATTGTGGTCACGCCCCCGTTGACAGATCATCTAGAGCGCACCAACTACACAGGTCACTACCTTGTTGGCAACTCTAGTAAAGCAAAAGCAGACTTCGGTGACAGTAATCAAGAAGTCAGCTATGCTAACAGGTAAGGAATCAAGATGTCAATCATCTGCACTTGAGGTGTTTCCTAAATCCTTCTATTTTCTGTCCTTCCCACCTCAATGGTGGGATTCAGCTATATATATATCTGACAGGTAAGTTTCATGAACAAAATGTTGTTGTTATGATACAATAAAGTTTGTTCATACTTACCTGGCAGATATATATAATTAAAGTACCCACCCACCTCCCCTCAGGGGACAGTGGTATGAAAAATCTGAATAGAAAATGGGAATGATTCCTGATATCCGCCTCCCAGCGGCGGGAATGGGTACTAACCACCTGGCCGCCCACTGCGTGTGCCGGGAGTTTTGAAATTCTGTCGGACGTCGGAGAATACAGCTACTATATATATATCTGCCAGGTAAGTATGAGCAAACTTTATTGTATCATAACAATAACATTTTTATTGTTCACTTTAAATTGTCTAGAAATAATTTCCAACAATATGCCAAAAAATAGCCATGTCACAGAAGCCAACATGGCAAAATCAGGACTATAGCCAAAAACCTTAAATCATATAGTTATTGGTCAGGTCAGCAAATAATATCACCACAAGCAAGCATGAGGTTTTTCCTTGTTCTGTCCAAAGAGTAAGGTCAAGGTAGAAAGGCGTTCTGGCGCTGAGGACACCGTAATTTACCATGTGATATCCTTAAAAGTCCCTTAGTTTCTGAGAAAATGATGGCAGCTAAAACATCAATGTAGGGATTAGGAAAATAGAAAAATGCTGGATCTCTTCTGAAAGCAAGCCGACTTTGCACTTTTCCTGCTCACTGACGGATAGGAGCCTTATATGTATTTTGAACTGTGATGCAAAGGAATATTGTACGTGATAACTGCTTTATAATATTTGCAGTTTTATTTGAGCTAATGCTGTAAAGATGTCTCATGAGATGGCAATGTTTTCCAGCCTCTTTTGTCTGCTGCAGACAAAAACAGCCCTGGGTAGACTGTGTCCATCAGGACAACAAATTGTCTTTCAAGGAGTGAACACACCTTCTCCTTGACCATTCTCATTCCCAGCCTGTTCTCCTAAACCAGTGTTTCTTAAAGTGTGGTCCGCGGACCCCCAGGGGTCTGTGGAATGTTCCAAAGGATCCTCAGGATAATTTGAAGAGGAAGCATTGCTGTTAAGTTCTCTAAAATTTGTTTGCAAAATTAATAATGTGAAAGGTATTTTAGTATGCATTTATGTCGAAGATAAGCCATTAATAAATAATTCAGTGGCTATTTTAGTTCTATATACACTACATATACCCTGAAAACACTTTTAAACCCAAGAGGGAAGTTATCATAATAAGTGTTCCGTGACATGAGTAATGTTATTAATAAGGGTCCGCTGCACAATAATGTTCAAGAAACACTGTCCTAGACCATCCAAATCCCTCACATTGTTTGCAGATGTTCCAGCAGTGCTTGAGAAAGATGCGCAGGAAGTTGTAGACAAGTGCTCTCCAGGGTTTTACAGTCAGCTTTTATGGCAGTAGATTATGGGATTAAAGCAAAGGGGATTGAAAGCGAGAATAAATATGGTATGAATACTTTGTGCACATACCTTGATATATGTCCAGTCCGGGCAAAGTTCATTGCAACTTCTGAGAACAAGTATACCATATTGGATGTGAAGTACATACTATAAGTAATTTAACAGGTTTTTGTTTATGAAACACAGGAATTCATATGTTTATTTTCCTTCTAACATTAGTAGTGTCGGTTGCTCTGTTGCAGTCCTGCTGTAATGTTTTTTAAATTTTGAATTTTGTCTTGCTTCAAAAGTTACTGGTAATTGTCATAGTCGTAGCGTCTTTAATCAAAGATTACGGTACCCCACAGGTCATAGGTTATAGGCATACAGTGGTTACTTGTCATAGGAACTTTCTATAAAATCAGTGTCCTTTGAAATGTACTAAGCCAAAAGACACAGAATGTAGCATATCCTTAACCTCTTCATTACCGAAAGTTTGTTTGGAGGTAGGTGGGTACCACCATTGAAGTCTACTATACCGCACCGGGTGCATAAAGGTGGTACGCATAGTACCACCAAAACTCCTCTTTTCAGATAGGGACTTCCAATCATTCTGTAATTTCGGTTTGAAGAGTTTGGAGCAAAATAAACAGTATGACACGATGCCAGACGTATGATGAACCCAAAAAAATAGTATTATTACTGCTTATAGTAGTGTGTAGGTGACAGATGAACTGCGTCTCAACAAAAAATCACAAAACCAGACAAGCGTAAACATGTAATAACTTCTACCCAAGTAAAAAACCAGTTGTATCATCATTTACTGTATTTATTTATTTATTCACTTATTACATTTTACAAATAAAAGATATGAACACCAGATAAATGAAGGTAGAAATAAAGCCTTATAGTAACTTTATATATAAAAAAACAAACCAGAGAAAAAGCAAAAAAGCTTTTTTTCTGAGGACAAGAAACTTGAAAAATTAGTTTAGATACCCCTAATGCCCCTAAAGTTGTTTTCTGTGATGAAACTAATCTTAGAAAAACGTAGAAAATGACATCGCCCAATTTTTGAAAGATATACTATAAAAATTTGCGATTTCCATATTTATTGGCGGGGCTTTCGCTTTAGTTTTTGCTCTTTTTTTTGTTATTACGTGCTTATTTACTGTTCTATTTTGATAATACTTTATGTGCATGTTCCAGGTGCAATATACCAACATTCTGTAAGACCGAATTTCTATTCAAGACCGTAGTTTTCTCACCGACCACCAGTGTCCCTTGTACAAGGGACACCGAGTTTCACATTTTTTTTCATAAAATCATTTATTTTCCCTGTAGGATGATAAAACTAACAGAGAATATGCGTTATTATAGTGCTAATAATACCTGATAATTTCATTAGCCTGTCTTGATTAGTGTATTTTTGGCAAATATTTTTACGATGGGCACCCCTCCAAACTCGAGTCACTACCGAGAGATTCAGTTCGGCAGCGAACACAATGTTTACATTCTGCTCACCCACCCGGTAAAGAAGGGGTTAATATCGATATGTCAGTCGTTATTGTTTAATGTTCAGTATATTTTCCCTGCATTTGAAAACTACTTCTCTTTGTCGCGGATTTTCATGGAACATATTTTTCACGTTTTCTCTGGAACTTTCACCAATTCGCAAATTTTTCGATGGGCCCATATATCTAGAATTATCGCATACATTTTTTTTTCAATATTAAGTTAGGCAGTGAATTGTTAAAATAGGTAGTTAGTATAAGCATTTTAGATGGGTTTTGCATTTCCGCTGTGGGTTCTGGAACCTATCCCTGCAAAAAAAAGTGGGTTAGTGCTGTTTACTTCATATTTTTAACCTAAACTTTATTTTACTACTTTTTTTTTTTTTTTTTAAGTTGATGAAAGTGATTTTCTGCCCTTATTTTTTTTCTTTTTCTTTCTCTTTTCAGATGGCGCCAATCATTGGAGGCCACGTGGACAAGATGACTTAATACAGGAGATGCAGAAATGCTTTAGACAAGATCATTTGACCATAAATGATTTAGTACAAGAAAGAAGAAAAAAAAGAGGAAAAAAATACTAAATTGCTAATGTTTGGAAATATCGTTTATTTGTTGGAAGTTGTTCATTCCGTTTAGTTTGATGTGCAGTAAATCAGAGAAAATTTCTGTTCTAAATACTATGCTTATCGTTTAACTGTTGGAATTCAGTCATTCCATTGATTTTGATGTGTAGTAAAGCATAGAGGCAAATTTTTGTTCTAAAAATGTTTTCTTTTGTGTGATGGGATTTT
>NC_087224.1:4116920-4156920 GCF_015104395.2 Macrobrachium nipponense
AAAATCCCATCACACAAAAGAAAACATTTTTAGAACAAAAATTTGCCTCTATGCTTTACTACACATCAAAATCAATGGAATGACTGAATTCCAACAGTTAAACGATAGGCATAGTATTTAGAACAGAAATTTTCTCTGATTTACTGCACATCAAACTAAACGGAATGAACAACTTCCAACAAATAAACGATATTTCCAAACATTAGCATTTAGTATTTTTTTCCTCTTTTTTTTTCTTCTTTCTTGTACTAAATCATTTATGGTCAAATGATCTTGTCTAAAGCATTTCTGCATCTCCTGTATTAAGTCATCTTGTCCAGGTGGCCTCCAATGATTGGCGCCATCTGAAAAGAGAAAGAAAAAGAAAAAAAATAAGGGCAGAAAATAACTTTCATCAACTTAAAAAAAAAAAAAAAAAAAAGTCTAGTAAAATAAAAAGTTTAGGCTAAAAATATAAAGTAAACTGTTTGCTAACCCACTATTTTTTGCAGGGATAGGTTCCAGAACCCACAGCGGAAATGCAAAACCCATCTAAAATGCTTATAACTACCTATTTTAACAATTCACTGCCTAACTTAATATGAAAAATAATGTATGCGATAATTCTAGATATATGGGCCCATCGAAAAATTTGCAAATTGGTGAAAGTTCCAGAGTAAACGTAAAAAATATGTTCCATGAAAATCCGCGACAAAGAGAAGTAGTTTTCAAATGCAGGGAAAATATAGTACTGAACATTAAACAATAACGACTGACATATCGATATTAAGGATATGCTACATTCTGTGTCTTTTGGCTTAGTACATTTCAAAGGACACTGATTTTATAGAAAGTTCCTATGACAAGTAACCACTGTATGCCTATGACCTATGACCTGTGGGGTACCGTAATCTTTGATTAAAGACGCTACGACTATGACAATTACCAGGAACTTTTGAAGCAAGACAAAATTCAAAATTTAAAAAACATTACAGCAGGACTGCAACAGAGCAACCGACACTACTAATGTTAGAAGGAAAATAAACATATGAATTCCTGTGTTTCATAAACAAAAACCTGTTAAATTACTTATATGTACTTCACATCCAATATGGTATACTTGTTCTCAGAAGTTGCAATGAACTTTGCCCGGACTGGACATATATCAAGGTACGTGCACAAAGTATTCATACCATATTTATTCTCGCTTTTAATCCCCTTTGCTTTAATCCCATAATCTACTGCCATAAAAGCTGACTGTAAAACCCTGGAGAGCACTTGTCTACAACTTCCTGCGCATCTTTCTCAAGCACTGCTGGAACATCTGCAAACAATGTGAGGGATTTGGATGGTCTAGGACAGTGTTTCTTGAACATTATTGTGCAGCGGACCCTTATTAATAACATTACTCATGTCGCGGAACACTTATTATGATAACTTCCCTCTTGGGTTTAAAAGTGTTTTCAGGGTATATGTAGTGTATATAGTACTAAAATAGCCACTGAATTATTTATTAATGGCTTATCTTCGACATAAATGTATACTAAAATACCTTTCACATTATTAATTTTGCAATTTTGCAAACAAATTTTAGAGAACTTAACAGCAATGCTTCCTCTTCAAATTATCCTGAGGACCCTTTGGAACATTCCACAGACCCCTGGGGGTCCGCGGACCACACTTTAAGAAACACTGGTCTAGGAGAACAGGCTGGGAATGAGAATGGTCAAGGAGAAAGTGTGTTCACTCCTTGAAAGATAATTTGTTGTCCTGATGGACACAGTCTACCCAGGGCTGTTTTTGTCTGCAGCAGACAAAAGAGGCTGGAAAACATTGCCATCTCATGAGACATCTTTACAGCATTCCATTGTGAAATCTGACATCTCTTTACAACCCGTACATATTAACGCAATTTCAGACAAAGAATTGACCATTAGCTCAAATAAAACTGCAAATATTATAAAGCAGTTATCACATACAATATCAAAAAGTGCAAAGTCGGCTTGCTTTCAGAAGAGATCCAGCCTTTTTCTATTTTCTTAATCCCTACATTGATGTTTTAGCTGCCATCATTTTCTCAGAAACTAAAGGGACTTTTAAGGATATCACATGGTAAATTACGGTGTCCTCAGCACCAGAACACCTTTCTACCTTGACCTTACTCTTTGGACAGAACAAGGAAAAACCTCATGCATGCTAGTGGTGATAGTATTTGCTGACCTGACCAATAACTATATGATTTAAGGTTTTTGGCTATAGTCCTGATTTTGCCATGTTGGCTTCTGTGACATGGCTAATTTTTGGCATATTGTTGGAAATTATTTCTAGACAATTTAGAGTGAACAATAAAAATAGGAGTAATAATTCAGTAAGGTTGCTCAGTTCAGCTTCATGCGTCAAAATGCTTCTCTTGTCTTCACTTTTACTGACATCTTATATTTAACAACATATATGGCATACTACTGTACTTTGACTTCACATAGTATATTATGAACTGAATAGTAATAAGCTTTGAAAAAATAACAAACGGCAGGCTGACTGGTCGTCAAAGAAAGAATCGTGGCAACAATAGACATTTTTTGAAAGCAAACACAAAATGTTACTTGCAAGTAATGGATAAAGGTTTAAAAATGAAGACAACTACTGCGCTGTCTGGTTCAGTAACTCCAAATATAGAATCTTTCTCAGATAGTGACTAGTTTGTGGGTCATTACTATTTAGGACTAAAATTTCTTGAGGTTCATTATCTTTCTGATATTTACAGTCTTGTTTTTAGGGTAATCCCCAACGGGCTTGTACTAAACACGTCACAAAGGTGGATACATACCGGGTTACAACCCTAGGGGGGTCACTATTTACAAAATACCCCTAACATATGTGCAAAATGGGTGCCATGTTTAAGCACCCAAACCCTGTGGATGAATGTAAAGACATTAGGAAAAGACAGGAAATATAAATAACAAACGAGACGGAAAAGGGTGGTAAAAATGACATGAAATCAACATTAATCATGACTGCATCAGTTAATTCTTAAGACAATTCTAGCTTTTTTCTGCCTATTTCAGTGTCGTTATGCAGAAATGAAAATCACATAAAATAATGATGAGAAAAACCACATTTTACATATTGCGGGATTAAAAGTGGAAGTGTATATACAGTATTTAAAAAGTTCAAACCATGGTCACAAAAATTCCAGGCAACTAAAGTTAGGCAACTTACCAAACCAGACTAGCCTATGCCAAGCAACAATTTCATTAAGCTTAAGGTAACTGAAATAATATAGATCCTATCGCCAACCAGATCCTCCTGTTACATGAGCCAGGCTGGCCTTGACTAGACTACGTTTAAGATAGTGTTGGGAGGATGGACACTCAACATTGGGTGGCAGCCAAAACTATAGTCCATTCACATAAGGTAGATTCTTGTGCCTACGAGACGTTTGTTTGGCGGCCTCTGATTGGCTGGTACCGGGAGGCAGACTGCGCTCAGTGGGTCATATTTTCGTTTGTAGGCTTAGAAAACTAGCATTATGTTTACATTTCTTCATTTAACTCACATTTTACAAAAGATAGGAAAGTTTTGGTCATACCAAAGAATTCGGTATTAAATGTACAATTAATTAATCTTTTCCTGAAATCAATAAGTTAAAATACAAAGGAATTACAACGAGTAGAAGTGAAGAGAGAAACATTTCATTTTTTATACCTGTTTTTATTTATCGTCGGATTTTGCATAATTCATGAGATAAAGATAAAATAAAATCTTGTGTTTTTAAACAATAAAATCACCCTGAACACGCTGGTGCTTTCAGATTTTAGATGCGTGTAATATGTAAAGAGAAAATGAAGAATATGTCTCATTATGTTGCATCCGTACTTGACTCGGTTTGACAGTAGTGCCGAGAGACGCAAGATATCGTGGGGTCTGGCCCTCTTAGCTAGAGCCTCCCAGTACCAGCCAATCAGAGGCCGCCAAACAAATGTCTCACTATAGTGTAGCCTACCCTAAGTGATCTGTCAACCAGCCTAAGCAGGCCTATGCATCAAGCCCAAGTATGGTGGAAAAATATCATGAACGTTAACCTACGTCTACTAGCTTCTAGCTTGGGTAGACTGGCTTAGCCTAGCCTCGACAAGCAAAAACAGCCTATACATGAAGCCGAAAAGGGAAAATTATATAATGAAAGTGGCATTCAACACAAATTTAATCAATGATGAAATGATGAAATGGTTAAAATTTATCATATATTACTTACACTAATCTAGGCAAAGATTAGTATACTGGACAGCCTAGCCTAACATTACATGCCCTCACCAATCGGGCAAACCAGCCTTAGGAAGTTTATAAATCAGTAGATAATGCAATTTTAGTATGATTTAACCTAATTTTAACATAACAACATAGGTCTATAAACTAGTATCATATAAGGTAAATGACCGAGTAGGGACATGACGGCCACCTTCCCGAAAAAGTACTTGAATTCCATGCCATGAGCATCAGTCAAGAGTTGTGGCCCATCCTGGCAGCACACCATACCTCAATGCTCCTCTCGAACTAAGTGTTTTCTCCCAAATTACGAAATAATGGCATAATTCCATGCTTTTTCAGGAAGTGGCCACATTCCGATAGAGGTGGCTGCTGGGGTAAAATACTGAATGGCCGGCCTCTACCGCAGCGCGACCACCTTTCTGAAAAAGTACTTTATACCACGTCCTGTAACCCAGGATAGACATTGGTCAAGAGCCAGCGTCTGTCGAAGCAACACCTCGAGACCTCTACTTTATTCTCGGATTAAGTTTTTTTGGTAGATCTAGGGTACTTATCCGCAGCTGTCTAGACTATGGCAGATGCGGTTTTTCTATGCAGTTTTACCTACTGAACAAGAATTTTAAGTAATATTTATTTGGACGACCTTAATTAACCCCCAGGGGCCAGTACTAAACACAGTGAAATAGGGTAAAAAATCACGGACGATCCACCATCATCATGCTGGGCAGGTCTTATTCACTCGATATTTAATTGGTGAAACAAGAATACAACTACAACTCTAAGCATACCATTCAAAAGATTGAAGTTTTGTCAACATAATGCGATATATGAAAGCCCCATACGAACTAAAATAAGCATGTGACGTTCTTCGTAAAATATTTTTTTCAAGGCAGTTTGAAATCCAATACGGCAGCTATCGTGTGGATGGACGGGTCTGTTCACGGATGGACACCATCTTTCCCAGCACTCATTTGAACAATGTTAGCGTATATATGTAACGTTTATTGATCTTACTCAAGATTGCAGTTGTAATCAGCACAATAAAAATGATATTGTAATGATACAATAAAGTTTGTTCATACTTACCTGGCAGATATATATATAGCTGTATTTTCCGAAGTCCGACAGAATTTAAAAAACTTACGACACATGTAGTGGGAGTCAGGTGGTTAGTACCCATTCCCGCCGCTGGGAGGCGGGTATCAGGAACCATTCCCATTTTCTATTCATATTTTTATTTCCACTGTCTCCTGAGGGGAGGTGGGTGGGTACTTTGAATATATATATATCTGCCAGGTAAGTACGTGTGAACAAACTTTATTGTATCATTACAATATCATTTTGTTCATGAAACTTACCTGTCAGATATATATATAGCTGAATCCCACCTTGGTGGTGGGAAGAGACAGAATAGAATTTTTAGGAAACATATACAGGCAGATAATTGATATCTTGGTTCCTTACCTGTTAGCATAGCTGACTCCATGATTACTGTCACCCAAGTCTGCTTCTGCTTTTAATAGAGTTGCCAGCGAGGTAGAGACCTATATAGCTGGTGCGCTCTAGATGATCTGTCAACGGGGGCGTGACCATGATGTGACTAGACCATTGACCGATACCATGAGGGCAACGAGTAATAAAACACCACCTGGCCTAATCTACCAAAGGTAAGTCCCACTAAACTAGGCTAAAGGAAGGGAGATCCGCCTTAGGCGGTCGACCCCACAACCAAAAACACACAACGTTAAAAAACTCACCTAACCATAAAGGATAGGATGAGTGCTACCTCCTGCCCCCTAAAACAGTGTCTGCAGCAACATATGGTCCCAGCGAATAGCAATGTTCGTATGTTGCTTTCACCTCCGCAGGTAGTGTGAAGCAAACACCGAGTTGCTCCGCCAATAGGTGGCACTCAAAATGTCACTGAGTGCCATATTTTTGTGAAAAGCTGAGGTCGAAATAGGCCTCACCTCGTGGGCGTTCACTTTTAAAAGCTTCATATCACTATCGCTGCATGTGGAATGAGCTTCCTTAATGATGTCCCTCAAGAAGAACCTAAGCGCGTTCTTCGACATGGGAAGGTCTGGCTTCTTGACAGAGCACCACAAGTTACCAGAAGGTCCTCTAACAGTCCTTTGTCTTTTCTAAATAGAATTTGAGAGCCCTGACAGGGCACAGGACTCTCTCTGGTTCGTTCTCGACCCACGATTTCTGCCAAACCCTTGATTTCGAATGTCTTAGGACAAGGGTTGAAAGGGTTTTTCGTTCTTTGCCAAGAACGTAGGGCTCAAAGAACATACAGCATCGTGGTTCTTAAACCCAATATGCTTGCTTATAGCCTGGATCTCGCTAACTCTTTGCCGTCGCCAGAGCAGTTAGGAAAAATGTTTTTCTCGTCAGGTTTCTAAGCGAAGCCGAGTGAAGCGGTTCGAAATGGCTGGACATAAGGAACTTAAGAACTATGTCTAAGTTCCAAGATGGTACTCTTGGTTGAGGTACCTTCGAAGTCTCAAAAGACCTCAGTAGATCATGAAGGTCTCTGTTATTGGCCAAATCCAGCCCTCTATGCCTAAAGACTACAGATAGCACACTCCTGTAGCCCTTTATCGTTGGCACCGCTAATTTAACTTCCTTCCTCAAGTAGAGAAGGAAGTCTGCTATCTGGCTCACAGAGGTTGAGGTGGAGGAAAATGCCCTTCTTTCTGCACCAACTTCTGAAAACAGTCCACTTGGATTGGTACACTGCAAGAGAGGAAGGCCTCCTTGCAGTGGCGATTGCTCTAGCCACAGGTCTTGAAAAACCCCTCGCTCTGGCCAACTTCTGGATAGTCTGAACACAGTCAGACTCAGAGCGGGGAGGTTTTTGTGGTACCTCCTCGAAGTGGGGCTGTTTGAGTAGATCTTTCCTTGGGGGCAAAGTCCTCGGAAAGTCTACCAAGAAGGACGTGACCTCTGTGAACAGGTCGGTCGCCGGCCAGAAGGGGGCGATTAGAGTCATCCTCACTCCCTCTGATGCTGCGAATTTCCTCATTACCTCCCCTAGGATCTTGAACGGGGGAAAGGCATACAGGTCTAGTCCGTCCAGTCCCATAGGATGGGCGTCTACTGCCACTGCTCCTGGGTGGTCTAGAACCGGTGAGCCAGTACAGCGGAAGTCTCTTTGTCCTGGAAGTTGCGAATATGTCCACGAGAGGACATCCCCACAATTCCACAGCCTCTGGCATACGTCCTGATGGAGGGTCCATTCCGTCAGCAGCAGTTGACCTTGCCGACTGAAGAGGTCTGCACATACGTTTTCTACCCCTGATACGAATCTCGTCAGGATAGTGACGTCGTGTGCCCTCGCCCACAACAGGATTTCCTTCCTTTGCAAGGGTGAACAGGGACCGAGAGTGGGTTCCTCCCTGTTTTTTCTTGAGGTATGTCAGAGCTGTGGTGTTGTCCGAGTTGATCTGCACCACCTTGCTTGAGACTTCGTCCTGAAAGAACTGGAGCGCAAGATGAACTGCTGCCAGTTCCTTGAGGTTTATGTGCCAGGACACCTGTTCCCCTCTCCAGGTGCCTGACACTTCCTTCCCCCTAGTGTCGCTCCCCACCCCGTGGAAGAACCGTCGGAGAACAACACTAGGTCGGGGCTCTGAAGCCTGAAGGAAAGACCCTCTGCAAGCTCAAACGGATCTGACCACCATCTTAGGTGTTCTTTCACCTCTTCTGATAACATCAAGATTGCTTCCAAGTCGTTCTCATGCTTCCAGTTGTTCGACAGGAAGAACTGAAGAGGTCTGAGGTGCACCCTCCCTAGGGAAACAAACTTCTCCAGTGAGGAAATGGTCCCCAGCAGACTCATCCATTCCCTCACCAAGCATGATTCTTTCCCCAGAAAGGCTGACAATTTGCTTAGGCATTGTTGTTGTCACCCCTGGGACGGAAAAGCCCGAAAAGCCACCGAGTCCATCTGAATCCCCACATAGACTATGGACTGTGAAGGGGTCAGATGTGACTTTTCGAGGTTTACCAGAAGGCCCAGGGACTTCATTAAAGACAAGGTCGTGTGAAGGTCCTCCAGACACCGGTCTTTCGAGGAGGCTCGTATGAGCCAGTCGTCCAGGTAGAGAGAGATCCTGACTTTCGCAAGATGAAGCCATCTCGCAATGTTCCTCATCAGGAGGGTGAACACCATCAGAGCCGTGCTCAGGCCGAAACAGAGTGACCTGAATTGAAACACCTTCCCCTTCCAGGACAAACCACAGGTACTTCCTTGACTGGGGATGGATGGGGACGTGAAAATACACGTCCTGGAGATCTAGCGACACCATCCAATCCCCCGGGGAATCCAGGTCGAAGACCTGTTCTACTGCTTCTTTTTCGATCATCTGATCGAGCAGATTGTAAAGAACTAGTTGTTTCTCCCCTTGGTACGAGGGTGACATATCCCTGGGTGTCGTAGACAGCGGGGGTGATTTCAGGAACGGGATCCGGTAACCTTTTCCAAAGATGTCCAAAGACCATTTGTCGGCACCTCTCTCTTCCCTTCGGCTTGCGCAAACAGCCGAAGCCTGGCTCCTACCAGTGACTGAAGGACTTCCGTTTCATTTCTTGCCCTTCGTAAGCGCAGGGGCTCTGCCTCTGGAAGTGACTCTTCCTCGAGGGGCTGGTCTCGAGGAAGATCCACCTCGAAAGGGCTTCGATTTCTTAAGAATCGAAACTCCCGAAGAAGACGAAGGGCCCGCAGTTCTCCTAGATGATTGGGCGAGGAGATCCTGCGTAGCTTTCTCTTGGAGACTGGTAGCAAGGTCCTTAACCATAGCTTGGGGGAAGAGATGATTGAAAGAGGAGACAAAGAGCAACTCTGCCTTTTGTGAGGGAGAGACAGATATTTAGCAGTGAAATTGCAAAACAGGGATCTCTTCTTTAAGAGTCCTGTGCAAAAATGTGCTGTCAGCTCTTCCGATCCATCTCTGACGGCCTTGTCCATGCACGACATGACGCTGGACAGCTCCCCCAAGCTAATCGAATTGGGACTTCTAGACTTGGCATCCAGAACTCCAAGACACCAATCTAAGAAGTTAAAGACCTCTAACGTTCGAAAGAGGCCTTTAAGGTGGTAGTCTATCTCCGTAGTTGACCAAGTTACTTTCGATGAAGACAGGAGGGACCTCCTTGAGGCATCCACAATGCTCGCAAAGTCTCCTTGAGCGGAAGAGGGAAGTCTAAGGCCGACGTCCTCTCCCGTCTCATACCACATGCCCGCTTTTCCGCTAAGTCCAGAAGGTGGAAGAACAAATGAAGTCTTTCCTTGAACTTTCCTTCTCTCCATCCAGTCCTGGACTTTACGAAAAGCCCTCTTAGTCGAAAGGGATTTCTTCATCCTCACAAACCCCAAGACCTTGTTAATCTTGGAAGACGAAAGTTGAGAGGTGGGAGAGCGAGGAGCTTCGGGATGGAAAGTGTCCCCGAACTCGGACTGGAGAAGGTGGGTCAAGACCTGATAGTCTGAAGAGACAGGAGCCAGCAGTTGCTCATCATCATCAGCCTCATCTGAAGCGCCGCTCACCTCCCCTTCCGACACAGGTGAAGTAGGAGGAAGCAAAGCTGATACTAGACTTCCAGGTCCAAGCTTAAAAGCGGAGCGTTGTTGCGAAGTAGAAGGCACAGCGGAATCCTGAGCAGGTAAAGTAGAAGTCGGAACACGGTGCACCTCTTGAAGGCGTGTAGAATCTAGAAGAGAGTCCTCAAAAAAAAAACAAAAACGCGTGGGCGTCGACAAGCATCCACATCCGCGTCCACCTGAGCGTCAGCTGGCGCGAGCCTGGCGTCCATAGGCGCACACCTGGCTTCTACTGGCGTCCGCTGGCGCGCGCTTGGCGTTCACCGGCGCACGCCTGGCGTCCGACCGAGCGTCAAGATCATGCTGAACTTGCACAGAAGCGTCCAAACAAAACTTAACACTCTCGACAGGTGTCAATCTTACGAGCAGGTAACACCGCATCAAGCGAAGAGCGCGAAACATCTTCGCGTCCTCTAGAGAGCCGCACGAACTCTAGAAGGCGACGAAAAGGGAGAGAGAGACGAGCGAGGAGACGGAGAGGGAGACTGTCTAGATCTCTTTACTGGCAGCCTGTCTCCTTCCTACGGCGACGTGGTTGCGTCTCTCTCTTAGAAATAACATCAGCAAGTTGCTGCTGCAAAGAGAGAAGGAGCTTCTCGGTAGGAGAAGACTCCCTCTCAGGAGAGAGGCTGATCCTGTGAGAAGGCGAGGGCGAGAAGACGCCGCTTCTCCCTTCTTACAGGAACTGCTGCTGCACGCACTCTGGAGGCGACTAGGGTTGACTCGAAAGAGTCATCATCCGATGACGCCTTACTCCTCTTCTGCGGCAGGAAGGCTGCGAAGACACTGTCAGGCGAAGATTGTCGTTCATTGGGAGAAAATCCAAGACGTGAAGCGTCCCGTTCACGAACGCTCCTTTTCAATGGGCGTGAAACTGACTGAGAGCTCCACCCTTACGCATGGGAGGAAGCCTCTGAAGAAGAAAAGCACTCCTTGAGGAGGCGTGCACGCGCACGCTCCTTGGCAGTCTGGGTAGTGTCAACAGAAATTGCCGAAGGCACGTCAGATTGGTGGGGGCTCCCCGTAACCCTCCTTCGGCTTTCGACATGCCCTTTCCCTGAAACCTGGGAGTCCGGCAGAAAAGGTCCACCCAGGCCCCTAGAGGCGAAATGGGGCCGATCTGACGCACCTTCCACAACACAAGGGGCACTGTCACTGCACTTTGCACCTTCACTTTTGCTTTCTAAGGCGAGCACTTTCGAATCTAGATTTCGAATAGACTCTAAGATTAAAGTAAGGGTATTACCCTCCACAGACACTGTTTCAGGGTCCGAAGGCAACACTACAGGGTTAGGAGTAGCAACTACAATAGGAGGGTTAGAAGGAGAAACATTAATTTCCTGACGGTTACCTGAAACGCTCCTGGAAGAAGACCTCCTCAACCTATCACGCTCAAGCTTTCGAAGATAGGTTTCATACGACTTCCACTCAGAATCCGAAAGACATGCACACTCCTTGCAGCGATTCTCATACACACAATCATGCCCCCTACAACTCTTACACAATGTATGCGGGTCTACCGATGCTTTCAGTAGCCTACTCTACATTCACTTCTAGTGCAAAACCTGGCGCTAGCCGAACTAGACCCAGACATCTTAGTTTAAAAGAGAAATCAAGCCAAAATCCAATTGATTCCACAAATAATGTGTGCCTAGCCACCGATCCAAAGTCAAGATACCAAAAAAAATCAATAAGGATACTTAAGTAGCCAAAGTTTCCTAAATCCAAGACGGAGGTGCTGAAAACAGTTGTTTACAACACCGGCGACAGAAAAAATATGAATAGAAAATGGGAATGGTTCCTGATACCCGCCTCCCAGCGGCGGGGAAATGGGTTACTAACCACCTGACTCCCACTACGTGTGTCGTAAGTTTTTTAAATTCTGTCGGACTTCAGAAAATACAGCTATATATATATCTGACAGGTAAGTTTCATGAACAAACAACATTTTGTTGCCTATATTAGTGAAAGTATGAAACTTTTTATTCCCGGGGTCATGGTTTGAAACTTAATTCCTTTTAACTTGTAATCGGTGGTTTTTATCCTTACTGCCATCACAACTGAAACTCCACAGTGCTTATTTGATTGTTATTATACACATTTTGGTCTTAATTCACTCCACATTGCACTTGAACCACGTTGCTGTTCCTGGTTCCTAAGCGCGCACTCCACAAACACAGTTACGAGAAGCAGACGACGACACTGCAAAGTTTTATTCCCTTAATTGTTTACTTTACTCATTATTTAGTTCAACTTTACTTTATTTCAAAATGTTTATTTAATTCATGTCTATTACCCCTTTTTTGCAACCAAATTACCCCAAAAAATTAGATATTTCTAAAAGAGGCTACAATCCAATGTTTCTAACCCTGTTGTACATCTGGCTGCCGAAAACCATAGCGGAGCAGGACTACGGATGAGTGGATTTTTTTGGGGGGGCTTTTTTTTTTTTTTGTTAGCACTTTTCATAGAATTAAGTCTATATTAGTATTTTGATTTTTTTTAAAAATAACTGTACTATGCCAGAAATAAATGTAACCTTTAATGTTTGCATGCTAAGAATGGCAAAATCATTGTTGCCACATTAGTGGAGCTTCACACATATGCCGATGCATTATTATAAACTGTTTCCATGAATTCTAGTTGTCATAGTAATGCAATAATGATAAAATTGCTTTAATATTTATGTATATATACTTTCAATACATAGGCTAATTTCACCAATTTCCACGTTTTGTGTAAGTCTTATACCCAGTTTGGAGGGTGAACACATACCAATTGGCAACAGAGAGAGAGAGAGAAGAAATGAAGGCGAAGGAAGGAAGGACAGGGGTGGCGGTGTATGAGGGTAGTGGAGCTTTTTACGCGTTGTTCGTATCCATTTCCGATAATGGAGTTTTTGTCTCTTGGTATAAGGACAAGTTGTCGTTATTCTTTACGATAAGTGATTCACGATACCCTTATAAATTACGGCACTAGGTATAATACACAATAGCAAAATCTCGTTCATGATAACGAGTGTTCGTTACAGAAATATTGCCAAAAAACGTGCTTGCACTGTCTCTGAAACCCATAGTAGGTATGCTGCTTAGTTGTCAATCAAGTTTTTTGTAATCAAGTATTTTTTACAAGCTAGCTATTGTATAAATATGACAATTTGTCGAAAATTGCATTTTTCCTAACTATACAAACCTGAGGTCCTTTAACAATAGGAAGTAGCTAGCGGCAGCTGGACGGTCGTAAGCTTCGAACAAGGGAGAACGGTAGTTAACTGCTTGTACGACAGTCGCGCGCCGCGCGACTGGGAGGTAAACAAATCACTTTTGCTTTTGGCCCATGCAAAATACGCAGAGTGAGGGGTGGCATGAGGAGGGACTATAGTAAAGGACCTCAGGTTTGTATAGTTAGGAAAAATGCAATTTTCGACAAATTGTCATTTGTTCCGATACGTAATACAAACCATCGGTCCTTTAACAATAGGAAGACTCACTTCTTGGTGGGAGGAATCTGAGTCTTTTGATGAACAGACTGGTGTTCGTCCATCCCTGGAATGCCTCCCTGGTCGTAAGAGCGAGGGAGGGGGGATCCAAGCCTCTGTCCGATTGATCGGGGTGTGCACCGCAGGATCAATGGTCAGACCTCGGGCCGAGTACTAGAGAGAGGGCAAGCGTATCTCTTCGTACCAGCAAGCAAAGAACTTGTTCCTGTTTGCAAGAGGCAACATAAAGTATGGGTTGTCTCAAGCTGGCATCCACTTCCTCCCCCTTGTTGGAGGAAGTGGTGGATATACGCTCCTATCCCTAGTGAAAGGGATAGGATGGGGCTCTGTTGAGTAGCTCACCTGCATCTTGTCCTTATCCAGCAGGGTGACGACCGTGTCCCTCTAACACAGGTAGAGGGAAGAAAAAGAGATGGGAAGAGGAGCCAGTCACACTCTCATTCACCATCCATTCTTTAACGGTCACACCAGGACTCGATGCTGTTCAGCCTGCGAGGGTCTGGGTTCGCTACACAACGTGTTGAGCAGCCACCACGGGTCCCAAGGAAAAAGATCCAAGGACCTGTGGGCAATTATCACCGAAGGTAGAAGGAAGGGCATGTGGTCTGGTTGGACCAGACCCCTGCCTTCAGTACCTGCGCCAAGGAGAAGTTCTTGCGGACAAGGCAGCATCTCCTTCGCATCGAAGGCGGTGAAGTCCATTAGGGAGGGTATTGTGAAGGACTCGAACCCATCGTCAGTTACCGAAGGGTTCTGAGTCTTCGCTACGAAGATCGGTACGAAATCGAGCGTCACAAATCCCCATCCCCTTGTGCTTGACTTCTCAAGAGAAGTCATGCAGTTACCTAAGACGAAAAGAAGGGAATAGTCGTATGACCTATCCCTTCTCGACTTTGGTTATGTACAGTACTATACTGACAAGCTATTAAGACGAAGTAATGATTGCTCTGGAACAACCAAACTAAGTCCACAGCATAGTTCGTAACTGACTCGGGCGCTCTGACAGCTGCCGACTGACTGGTTCGGAATCAGTAGAGGCAAGTTGTCCAAGATCGGGTAAGTCACGTGACCTCGCCCCTTTAAAGAGTTATGCTGAGAGACCAAACAAATAAAATATTTGTTAGTCACCGATGCCGGACGGCACGGCGATGATTCTCTTAATGCATAAGCTCAAAAGGCGAAAGTCAATTGCCTTCAAAAAGACCGAGGTCCCTGATGGCAAGAAAATCTCATAGACGTTGGATCTCAGCTTAAGGAGAAACAACACTATGTGACGTTGAAGACGAAGGTAGGCAATGAATGCAACCTACGTCTTCCAGCTGAATCGAGAGAAGGAAATCTCAAGATTCTAAACCTGTGCTTACAAATGACTGAAAACGCTAGCCGCCATTTCATTGCTGTCCGTTGTGCAATGAAAGCGGGGCGTTCTTCAGTAATGAAACACAGGGGAGTGCCGCTTGAAGAACTGCTTCTCATGGGCTGAACGTTTGGAAGTAGAGCTGGCAGGTGTGGGAGTAGGCGATGTCTTCAATACATCTGCTAATCCGGGGTGAACAATGAACAATTGTACACCTCCGAATACAAGATATTTTGAGGACAAACTCAGATTCCGCAAAAATCATTCGCATTATCGGGATACGATGCAGCAAGAGACTATTACAGAATTCTGTTACCGTGCGGTAAACAGAAAGATGAGAGTCGAATAGATATCTCTGTTTAAAATTCTCGCAATACCGAAGACGATGAATACTAGCGTTTTCACAGCAGTAGATAGTCATTCATGTATGAGAGAATCCCCGTTAATCAGAGACTTAAGTCCGTGATTGTTGGGCAGAGATACGGTTGTTATTCAATCCAAGCAGGTGAGAAAGACATAAACAACCGTCTATCTCAAAGCGGCAGCTGATACTGAAATGCATCGGGCAATTCAATACGCAGTAGCTGTCGCTGACTCGTCATCCTGAGTTGCCAAGTAATCCTTTCCTCGAAGGAATGCGTTTCGGCTAGAACCACAGAGCATAAAAGATATGCTCGAGCAATTATATTTAAGCGAAACGAATTTCGGTAAATATAAAAGCTTAAATGGTGTTGTTGTGACAACACCATAAGTATATAAAATTGAAACTGGAAACTCTTGGGAGGTTGCAGTTCAATTAGAATACTTTTCGTCTAAGTCGCAATCCGTAGAATAACCAGGATATGCGCCTACCCCTCGGACCATTCAACTGCTTAGCAGATCATGTCGCGAGGTTAATATACGTAAGTAATATTTGTAGGATTCTGAACAACGATCTCCATCCTAAATTCTTTCCTTCAAGAAAACAAAATAAGGATTGGAGATTGACCACCTTCGTTCTCTATTAACGAGAGTGAAGGAGAAGTCTTCCTCGAAGGAAAGCTTCAATGGTGAACAGATACTAAGACGATAGTTCCAGCCAAACTGGATATTCCCGTCCGTTCTTCTCTATTCCAGGTTGGTCGCCTACTGTGAGATAGTCTTCTTTCAGCAGCAGTCTTCTTCCTAATGCTAGAAATTCCAGGAATTCGAGCATAGGCGAGGTTCCCGATTATCGTGTAACATATCGGGGATTCTCGTCTCGCTCACTTTGGACCGTGGTCTCGCCTAAGTGTTTGGAGATCGTAAGAAAACTCTAACACTCTGAATGCGCTAGAAAGTCCGTAGAATTCTAAGCAGTCTGCGAAACCCCCCACCCCCACCGAATTCGTCAAACGCTATCGGCTGGTGGTCCTCTCGATTCCCGTAGAAATCGAGAATGGGGCAGGATCCCTCCTCAACGACCGGGGGGCTTACGTCAGGTAGGACCCGAAGGTCCCCACCCCCCTGGTAGCGCAGTCACCAACGTGGGATCCTAACAGAGAATCTCTGTAGGATCCTTCCCCTTTCCCTCGTAGCCGTAAGGAGAGAGGGAATGGGGGAGGAATTGGATACTCGCAAGCCTTCCCAGTGGAACTAGCAGTTGGAGAAGAGTAGGAGCAGCCATCGCCTTGCGGCGATGGCCTCTCAGTGGTCTGGGAAAACGTATCGTCAGGAGAAAACGTTTCCCGAGGAGGGTTACGAACTCTCACTGTAGGTAAGGGTCTGCCGCCACTGTGAACGTCGTCTGGGTGGGGCTGATTGACACCTGACAGGAGAGAGCCGATACCGTCCTCCGACTCATTCCAGTCCTCGTCGAGGTCGAAACCTCTCAGGAGGACCGAAGGAGTATTTAAATACGGTGTCCGAAGACACGTAGAAACGCCGCTGTCGCAGTAGAGGAGGTGGAAGTAGCTTGATCGACCGGCCGGACCAGAAACTGAGAGAGCCTTCTTGTCCGGAGACGAGAGACTCTGGTTCAAGACAGAATCGGCAAGCTCCGATCGCGGCAAACCACCGTCGGTTTGGGTTCCCTCTCGGGCCCCAAAACGACTCGAGCAGAGACATGGGCTCTGCTGGTGGTGGGAGCGGCGATCCTTCCCCCCGGTCGTTGTGCTGACGAATCAGTGCAATAACCTGGGTAAAGTTACTCTGAATCTCGGAAGTTACAGCGTCTTGAGGAGTAGGACCGTCCAGTCCCTCCAACAAGAGCAGCTCCCAGGACCCTCCTCCTTCAGAAGAAGGGCCAGCAACAGATCCTGACGGTTGCCTCCAATCACTTGCGCGTACGTCCTGGTTGGTCCTAAGACCAACCCTGGCACGTGCGGCGTCGTGACGGGATCGTGAGCGGCGCATCTCTCACGATCACTCCTATATACCTCGCTCTTCCTGGCGTATGCCGAGGTAAGTTTGAAGTATCGGAGAGACAGAACTGACGCTACCCCCTCTCCCCCTGACGGTCCCGCCTTCCAATCACTTGCGCGTTGACAGTCCCTGGTTGGTCCCTAAGACCATACGTGGCACGTGCGGCGTCGTGACGGGATCGTGAGCGGCGCACCTCTCACGGTCACTCCTAGCTACCTCGCTCTTCCCGGTGTAGCCCGAGGAAGTTGAAGGTAGTGGAGAGACAGACCTGACGCTCCCCCCCCGCTCGCTGGCAGGACCAGCGATCTTGGTGGGGGGCTGCAGCCGATCACCAACCCGCGGTGGGATCGATCTGCAGGCCTGGGCCCGTGCCGCTCACTCCTATGGCGAGCGGCTCGACTGAGAACGTCGACGCTGATGTCTAGCGTTTCAGCGGCGAGCTGTTTGCTGGTTACCGTATCCGCCCGGTCCCGATAGGAGCGGCGTCAGGTGACCCTGCCTAGGCCTCGTTGTCGCGGTGAGACCGGCGAGCGTCCTCTCGGCGCGTCGAGCCGCTGGTACCAGCCGTGGCTGGTACCGACGACCGCGGGGGGGACCCCTTCCTCGCCTCAACCCGTGGCTGGTCAGCGACCGTCACGTCAACCCGAGCAGCCAGCTGGTCGCTGCGAGAGCGTCCACTGGCCTAGCGAGAGTCGTCTTGCACGACACTCGCCAGTCTTCTGCCCCCGCGCTTCGGTCTTGGCGGCGAGCGAGCTCGAGTGTCAAGACTTTGGCTGGACGGTCTCCCGCGGGAGACCGTCCACTCGGTACTTCTCGCTAACGAGAAGCCGAGGCAGGATCCTGGTTTAGCGGCAGAAACCGCTAAAACCAGGCGAGGAAGTGCCAGCCGAAGCTGGTACTCCTCTGGTCCCCGTCTTCTTCTCCTTGGTAGAAGACGGGCCCTGTTCCCGAGGGAGCAGGAGGACCAGCAGAAGAGCTCCCCGAATCGCCGGAGCGAGACGGGCCCTTAGAAGGTCCCGAAGGAGCCTTCTTAGGGGGGACCCAAAACCCGGGTTACCCAGCTGGTCGCTGCAAGAGCGGCCGCTGGCCTGGCAAGAGTCACTGAGCGTCTCTCACCCGCCTTCTGCTCCGTGCCAGCGTCTTGGCGCGAGCGAACTCTGGCGCCGAAACTTGGCTGCACGGTCTCCCGAGGGAGAACGTACACTCGGGAATCTCTCGCGAACGAGGAGACCGAGCAGGAACCTGGCGTAGCGGCATCGCCGCTAGCACCAGGCGAGGAAGTACCAGAGCTAACCGATACTCCTCTGGTCCCCGACTATCTCTTCCTTACGGGAAGGGGGAGACGGGGCCCCGCTCCCGGAAGGAGCCCAGGAAAGGACCAGCAGGAGGACCAAAACCCCCCCCTCCCACCGAGGTGGGACGGGCCCTTAGAAGTTCCCGAGGAGACTTCTTAGGGGGGAAGGCAGCCTTCTTCTTCTTCGGCTTATGGGCCTTAGAAGTCGAAGGGGAAGAGGCAGCAGCAGACGATGAAGACGAAGATGACAGCTTCCTCTTCTCCTCTTCCTCGTCAGCTCTCGCAGGACAGTCGTCAGGTCCTCCATCCAGGAGGGGAGCCGGGGCAGTTGCCGAAGCAACAGGGCCCGACTGCACCTGTCCGGAAGGACCTGGGACTGGGGAGACACACCGTGGGGGCAGGACCAGCAATGGACAGGCACAGGAATCAGGAGCGACAGGAACAGCAACCAGCTCAGGAGCGGCAGGAGGAACAGCGGCAGCGGTAGACCCAGAAGGGACAGCCAAGCCAACAGCGGGAATCACATCAGCGGCAGGTACGGCAGGCCCAGCGATCGCCTCGTAGAATCATCGGCAGCCAGCAGAACCTGGTCCTGGCGGCCGGTCCAGGGGCGAGCTGCTGGTAACAGCGGAAAGTCTGGGGCAGGCAACACGAAGAAAACAGGCGGCGGCGGCAACCCCACCTCGGTACGGCTGCGGCCCTAGTAGCGGCAGACGCGTCATCGACACAGCATGGGGGAGTGTAGACCAGGAGGGGGGGGAGCAGCATAAGCGGCCGTGGTAGTAGTGGAGACCGCCCCAGACCTCGCTAGACGCTGCAGCAGCCCGTGGATGCTAGGCACGCCCTGCCTCCGCGGTGGTCCATACCTGTCCAAGGTCGTCTCCCACGGATGTAGCACTGCGGTAACATAGATAGATTAGTAAGAGGGGTTACCCTCACGCACGGGGGAAGAAGACAGCCCCACCCCGAACGCAAGGAAGACCCCAAATACAAAATACAACGAAGAAAGCTGAGCGGGGGCAGGAAGGAAGACGAAGAATCGGATACCAAGGGAGTCGCGGGAGAGCTTTCCGACGACTTCCTGGCAGACCTTCGCTTCATCCCCTACCCCCGCACAGCAGTGAAAAGTAATATGAAAATGAAAAACAGAATACTGCCCCTTGCGATTCACTTCATAGAACTTAAAGGGGAAAAGATCAATTCCAGGGTAAGAAAACGGAAACTTGATCCAACCCTAATATGATGCTATCATAAAATATATATGAAAATGAAACAGAATACTGCACTTGCGATTCATTTCACATAAAAAAAAAACGTAAGGATCAATTCCCGGGTAAGAACGAAAATTGATCCAAATTAAATTTCATGCAAATAAATAAATGAAAATGAAAAGAATATTGCAATTGCGAATCCACTTTCATTGCATTCTATTATACAAGAAAAAATTAAAAGGCTCGTGCCGAGCGCAAAAACACACTCCCGGTTAACGAACGCACAGGGCAAACATATAATGAAAAGAGTACTTACATTTTTCAATTACACACTTTCGCCCAAATACATGACTCGGCGCGAGCGCGCCCGCCCTCGGCACGAGGCATAATTCAAGGGTTCAATTCATGAAAGAGAGGAAATCGCCGCATCTACGGCGATACCTCCATGTTGGTTCATAATTAAGTAATGAAAATGAAAACAGTGTACTTACAGTTTCATTTCAAGTCAAACAAACCATTAGTAGAAAACACAATATAAACAAAGCATACGACGATGAAGCAGGCAGAGAGCGATGACGAACACGTTCCTTCACACCCGCGGCCGAAAGCAAAAGTGATTTGTTTACCTCCTGTCGGACAAGCAGTTAACTACCGTTCTCCCCTTGTTCGAAGCTTACGACCGTTCCAGCTGCCGCTAGCTACTTCCTATTGTTAAAGGACCGATGGTTTGTATTACGTATCGGAACAAATCTGTAATTTTTCGGGGTAATTTGGTTGCAAAAAAGGGATAATATACATGAATTAAATTAAAATTTTTAAATAACAAAGTAAATTTGAACTAAATAACGAGTAAAGTAAACAATTTAGGGAATAAAACTTTGCAGTTTCGTCATCTGCGTTCGTACTGTGTTTGTGGCGCGCGCGCTTAGGAACCAGGAACAGCAACGTGGTTCAAGTGCAATGTGGAGTGAATTAAGACAAAATGTGGGATAATAACAATCAAATAAGCCTGTGGAGTTTCAGTTGTGATGGCAGTAAGGATAAAAACCACCGATTACAAGGTAAAAATGAATTCAGTTCAAACCATGACCCGGGAATAATAAGTTTCATACTTTACTAATAGAGTCAACAGAATGTTGTTTTATTGTGCTGATTACAACTGCAATCTTGAGTAACATCAATAAACGTTACATACATACGCTAACATTGTTCAACTGATTGCTGGGAAGGCTGGGAAAGATGATTTTCGTCGTTGTTCAAAACCGATACATCCCACGGTAGCCGCCATATTGGATTTCAAAACTGCCTTGAAAAAATATTTCACGAAGTTAAGAGCAGTCCACATGCTTATTTTAGATTCGTATGGGGCGGATTTCATATATCCCATTATGTTGACGAAACTTCAATCTTTTGAATGGTATGCTTGGAGTTGTAATTGTATTCTTTTTTCACCATTTAAATATCGACCGTGAATAAGACCTGAAAACCGTGATAAGGGTTGGTAAGTCGCTGGGTTTTCCCCAAAGTACTTTTTAGGAGGGTAGCATGCCTATGATCGTCGTTGAGTTGATCCAGGCCATGCGGTGTTCTACCCTACATTGGACGGCTCAATCCCTAGTGGATGTCGTATCCACGATTATGTTCCTTGCAGTCCGTGCGAACTGCTTCTGTAGAAATACCTTTTTTTGTTTTTTTTTTTCCCAAATAACAATTTAAAGCTATAATAACCAATTATTGGGAAGGTGGTCGCGCTATGGTAGAGGTGGCCGCCAGGTGGCTATTGGGTATCATACCCTATACTAATTACCCTAGCCTAAAATTCCGTGCCTCAAAATCGGGCAAACAGCCCTGGAAACTTATTACTCACTAAATAACGCATACTTAGCACAATTTAACCCAATTTTAACATGATATTAACAAGCCTATAAACTATCATACAGTAGCCTAGCCTACGTCAATGTAGGTTAGGGTGGTCTAGCCAAACGTAGCCTAACCAATCTGGCAAGGCAGCCTTAGCTAGATGGTATTAAATGCCTTGCTAGAATGGCTTAATTATGCTAAATATGAGATTTATTGTTAAATTCAACCCAATTTAACCGCCAAATTAACATAGGCTAAGGCCAAGGTAACGTTTAGGTACACCTTCGATCAGGTCTACCGTAGCCTAGCGTAGCTCGACCAATTCGGCAAAGGGGCCGTAAAATTAGGTAAGAAGTGGATAAATTGTAATAATTTATTAATTCAGTGCTATTTAACAGGAATTTAACGTAAAATTAACACGAGAACGATAAATATGAACGGAAACAACACGAGCCGTACCAAAGAAGCCGTGCCGTTGTACCGCCATGACCTCCCCCACAACTTACCTCTCTTACGGGGTTCTTTCCGCTCGCACCTCCTTCAGTTCTCGGCACGAACGCTTATTTGCGTCGTAAACTAACGAACGCAAAAGTTCTTTGAGTCCTGGGGACGAAAATAAGGCGTCAGAGACGCAATCGAAACAATGAAATAGGTGCGACGCAGATCGGGTGGCCATCGAGTCCGGTAGGTCTTTTGTTTACATCGGGAGTTGACAGTTTTGGGTAATGTTTCTTTATTTCGTATATAATCTTATTACTTTAATCTAGTTCATTCTATAAAATATATTATTTTAAGCTTATAAAACTAAATATATAATTAAATAATAGAGTTAAAATGGCTAAAAATTAGTTATTTTTAAAATAAATTCATAATATATTACGAAAACAATACTCTGCATCTCTATAATAGTTTATACCTCGGCCACGATAAGCCTTCCTTATTTGAAGTATAATTTTTAATCTTATCAATGTATTTTATACATAATCATCGATTCATTTATGCTAATTGCTTTTATAATTAACTAAAATTTAAATCTATAGTCACTACGATCAATTTAATTCGAATGAAATCGTTTGAAAGAAACATTCCATCTGCCACAATTGTGAAAATTTGAAACTTCTTCCTCGAAACGATGGGAATTTGGAAATCCGAATCATTCCCATAAATGTATTTTCGGAAGATTAAGGGAATTGGTATTCATATGATTAAAGATATTATAGTTTAATTGATAAGATGAAATAAATCCATCCTATTGAAGGCTTAAGCTGTTTTAATTCGCCAAACAGGCAACGGTGCTGACAATTAAGTTTCACGACTTTTGACGCTTCATTAATCATATAATTCTGAGCCATTTACGTTAAATGATGTTAATTCAATACAAGATATAAGTTTAAAAACGCAGCTTAGATGTTTTTCCTCAATTTATATCGTTCTATTAAAGCTTTAACTTTAATTTGTGGAAATAAGTTAGGGTAAACTCAACTAAGAACAGATGTACTATGACTTTCTGTTGTTAAACTAGTTATTACCAATCATAATTCCACTCGAACTACGTTAGATTTTACTTCATTGGTATAATATCTCAGTTTCAAAACTGACATGAGACTTTTTTTTAGTAGATTTTCTTTTAGTGAATTTGGCGTTTCATGACTAAACAGAAGTACGCAGTAAAGGAAACATATGTCTCTTGTATTGGCAAATCTTAAATGTTTGTTCCACCATCTACAAATTTTTAATTCTCTTTTTTAGTTTTTACATCCCATTTCTTCTTCCCTTACTTTGCTTTCGAATAATTTATTCGTTTATTCATAGTTTACTTTGATTCAGATGGAAGTTTATCGAATTCGTTGAGTATATTAGGAAAGAATATTTTTTTCGTCATGTAGGAACGTGGCTTATCCAAGTGATTCCTGTAAGCCCGCGTCTGAAATCATGGTCTTTGACCTTGATTTAGGATTAACTCTAATCTAATTATTTACATAATTATCTACAACCAAATAGTCTCAAGTAAATCTATAATATAAACCTGTAATTACAATAATTTATATATCTAGCGGAATAATCGTCAGTATTGTGGTTAATATATATAAAAAAAGTTCTCCCAAACGACTGAAAGGATTCGAACGTAGTGTTTATGTTATATCAATGCAGATCCGGTGAATACGTCATTACTGTGTGTAATTATGCCTAATGGACCTGTTAATGAGATTTATCTCTCCTCTTCTTCTCTCTCCTACTCTCTCTCTCCAATCTCTCATCTCGTCTCTCTCTCTCTCTCTCTCTCTCTCTCTAGATAGTTTTGTTCGAAAAGTAGTTACACAAATGACAGAAAAATATATATACGCAGTATTACATTCGAAGAAGGAATTTAAATTATAAAACACATACGTATGTGTACAACACATATACGTAGAGTACACAAAATAAAAGTACATGTTAAAATAAATATAATAAAGACAAGACCAGTCTAAGCATAACGTTTTTAAGAGTACTTCAGCCATTCATACACAAATACATATACACACAAACACACACGAAGTCTGGGAGTTAAAAATATAGATAAAAATAATGATAAAAATGCAAAGGCGCTTTCAGCCATTAGTCAAGAATGAAGACTCAACCCAATAAGAAAAAAAAAATGTGTTTAAAGTTGCATGCTCTAAACATGTGTTTAGCGGAGAGAGAGAGAGAGAGAGAGAGAGAGAGAGAGAGAGAGAGAGAGATTCTCCCCATCTCTCTCTCTCTTTCTCATACATCAACGCAAATTCACACATACGCAAAATGAAGTGAAGTTGTAATTTGGAAATCAGAGAGAGAGAGAGAGAGAGAGAGAGAGATTTACTCTCTCTCGCAAATTGAGAATCGCTGTAATTCACCTCTTGAAGCGATGTTGAATATGATTATTTCGGAACTCCAACTTTAAAGAGAGAGAGAGAGAGAGAGAGAGAGAGAGAGAGAGAGAGAGAGAGAGAGAGAGAGAGTTTAAAAGACGCTAAGATTGTGCACTTTGAAGCAAATTCTTATAAATAATGATTTTATTTCTCAGAAACAAAATAAGGTTCAATATTTCATGATATTCACATGTTGATTGATAGCTCTTATGTATGAAGTATGGCGTCGCATTGGCTAAGGTTTATTTCGGTGAAGATGAATTATTTGGTTATTTTCCATAAGGAAATAAATTTACGTTATACATAAATATACAAAGTTAAGTACTTCTCTCTCTCTCTCTCTCTCTCTCTCTCTCTCTCTCTCTCTCTCTCTCTCTCTCTCTCTCTCTCTCTCTCTCTCTCTCTATATATATATATATATATATATATATATATATATATATATATATATATATATTAGGGCTTGTGCCTTGTATGATAAGGCGCCCTATGAGGTAATGTTAGACTAGCGATAATCTATACGCTAAGTCGGTTGGTATTGCACTTCCATCTTCAATGGAGTGTCTGGGGTTTTGTAGATCACTTACGAAAGTCGGTATTATCTTTACGACGATGTGTTAAACTCATGGTTCGGTGAGGTTCTTGTAGAAAACACTAAGTATAAAAAATAGATATAATTTCTTCTGAAGTTTTACATGCTGAAGATCAGATATGATTGTACAAGTCTTCTAATAACGATAGCTTGATCGCTTCTGCCAATGATAATGGCTAATCCTATTCCTCTACATGATAAAGCTTAGGTAAAGAGGTACAGGTCTTCTAATGACGATAGCTAACTCTGTTCTGCCTGTCTACCATCTCTGTTACAAGTTATGCCAAGGAACAGACAGTAGTTTCGAACATATGAACATACTTACAATGACATAGTTTCATACGAACACACAATCAAATGAAGACACGCTACAGCGTAGGCGTTTTTGATAATAGGTCGGGGTAGTTGTCTCAAGCAGGGAGCTTGGACTAATGTTTATAAACAAATGAATGACACAGGTGACGACAAATGTTATCTTAGCCTACTTTTATTGTATACGTCATCTTTAGCGTCTCTAGTCTGATCACATTCCTGCAAGCAATCTGGTTGACCTCTTTAGTTTTAGACTTTTATATATATGGACTAACATTCCATATTTTTTATTATGTAAAACACTTTACATTAGCTCGGTCAGCTACCAAAAACAACTACTGATATTACTCAAACTTGACTTGCATTTGACTTATAGGAGTGTGATACAGACACTATGTGTTTATATATATATAAGTAAATAAAAATTCATTGTGTACATGAATTGATTCAAGTAATAAAATATAAAACAATGATATTGGTAAATAATAGTGATCACTGATATATATAATGATACAGTTTTTCACTTCATTTCATTAAGATACTTATGCTACAGAAAATACTAACATGTTTACTCTGATAATTGCATAGAATGAAGATTAACATGATAAAAATCATATTTTAACTGATAAAAAATATCATATATGAATTGATAAAATTATTAATGTTTATGCTGATTGATTCGTTGATTTCTGATTCATTAATCAAATATACTAACTCATATATAACTGCAGATATTGGTAAGATGAAAGGTAAACAGATTGATTATAGGCTACCTGATTTGTTTATACATATGTATATGGATTCATATAATTATGATTAATATATGTGCACTTTAAATAGATTCTATTGCGTACACGCAAAGAGTATTTCGATTCTGTTATTTATGATCAATTATATATAGATTCCTAGTGCGTAAACGCAAAAAATATATTTCGACTCTGTTATTTATGATCATTTATATATATAGGATACATGACCGAGGTTATACTACTTCACATTTAACTAGCTTTCGAACCACTTTTCGTCCATTACACAGTTCCAGACAACCACCTATAGCCATTGAACGGCCTTTTTCAATGGTTAAAACAAGGGGAAAATTTGCCTCGGCGGGTCCAACGTTCTATTTTGGCGCTCATACTTATTCTCTGCATCCTAAGCTACACGATTCCGTTCGCGATGAATAAAAAAAAACATCCCCAGCACGAGTCCTTCGCCAGCAAAGCAGTAGAGTTGAATATCCTTCGGGTCGTAATTGTCGGAAGTATGTCCCTTTTTGTAGTCGATTCCGACAGCCGCTGGAGCGTTCCGTATGAAAACGATATTAACGACGAGGTACTGGTCGGTCGAAGAAGTCCATGAAATTCCTTTCACATTGTAGGCGGTTGTTACTTGACTGTAGTCGTCCCCGCTGCGACGAACGATTTTTTGAAGTTGCGATGTGGTTCCATTAATCAGCCTGCAGTGAAATTATACTTGTCACAAGGGCAAAGTAAATTCAGACGACATCCAAATACAGGGGAGGGAAAGAAGAAGCCATTAGACCAGACTTAACCCACATGAATTCGCTGATATTTTGGAATTCAGAAGAGTCCGCTGTACAAACTTTTTATCCATGGCATTAACAATGAGTGAACCTATCCAGGTCTATGATGACTCGTAAAAATATCCATAATTATATAAAAAATAAACAGATATTCAATACGAATCCCAAAGAAAATTCGATATTACTGGTAGTAAGTTTACTAGACAAAGAAGTGGAAAACGGAGCTATTTGTAAGATTGCCAGGCAACATAAGAGTCAAAGAGAATATTAATCATGATTCTATGTGCCCTAACAAAAGTTTCATATTCAATTTTCTCGTGCGCATCCTCTGAGGTTAAATTTTTTTAAAAAACTTTATTAATAGGTAGGAGATGCAACGAACAAAAAAAAAAAACCCACTATGTAACTAATTTCTATATAAACTTTGGGTTTTTCCAAGAAAATGTGACATTTTCCCATGAATGTGATTTACTTGAATTGTAATAGGCTAATGTTGCAAGTAAAAATATTTCTTATCCACAACTTGATAATTCTAAATGTCCTGTTTACCCATGTCATAAAGCTGAATTATTGACTCTAATTGTCTATGAGGTTCAGAAAAAAAAATTAATTCATTTTGTTGTTATAGAAATTCTATTTGCTTATATTGTTCATTAATTTTAAATGATTACAAGTCCTTAACTAATTGCATTACACACACGGATAAGAATATGTTATGTGGCCTGTCATGTGACCTATGAACCACATGTGAAGTTCATGAACTAATGCATTCCTTTCTCCAGTCAATCTGCTTTTGCAAGCAGAGACGGACCACAGATGAAGCCTGTGTAAGCAGATTATTGAGGTTAAAAGGAACAAATGCTGATACGGCAATGATGACGTCGTCACTTGGCAGGAGATTGCTCTCAGCCAGCTAAGAGGTTACGTTACTTGCTGTAAGAGATACGACTTAGTATTTTCAAATGATATTTTAGTGTTTAATTCTCCACCCGCATGAGAAGAATGTCTGAAAAAAAAAACAACAGTACCAAAATTGAACAATATATTAGTTTCATGTTGGCATTATGTTAAATAAATATTCCTTATTCAAACTATATGAAAAAAAGTTTCCATACAAATTCTATATATATTATTAGCCCTGTATAAGATTCATATAGGATTATTTCATAGATAACATTTTCACTTCTAGACTTCCTGACTTTAAAATCTCTTTTATTTTATTTTATTTTATTTATTATTATTTTATTTATTTATTTATTTATTTAATTTTTTTTTCATTGACTACGATATAAATCACCGGGACAGACAATATGTCAGTAGATTTTGGATATGTGTTTGAACTTTTAGCTTATTTGTCATTACTAAAGCGTTAAGTTAGAGTTCAAATCTTTACGCATATATATTTAGATATTTAATTAATTCCTTGTTACGTTTTGCTTATTGATTTTATCGTGATTCCTTTTTATTATAATTTGTAACCCTTCCGACTTCTTACGGAGTGTATATATTGACTCCACTTGTATCCATATTTATTTATTTTTTTATATTTATTTATTTATATATTTTTTCATATATATTTTGATAAATTAATGGTTGGCTTGAATATGTGGAAAAGTGTTCTAGCGGCGTACCGTATAAGGCTACTTGCGGCATTAATTCTATAGATACAAGATATAACTGATAAAGGTATTTAAAACCGCGAGAACCGCTATAATCCAGTTCGGATCCAACATCACGAGTTGTAACTCGTAAGACATTGACCTTCCTATTTAATTATCCGTTATTCTACCAAACCGATTGACTCTGGTGATAAAATATATTATTGGTTTTCTTAATGGAAAGGAATTCACACAACGTGTTAAGGAGATTATTATTGATTTACACCACCCGAGTCACAGATTATTAATGTGTTGAATTCCATATTTACTGGATTTAGCACTCATAAATATTCCTAACGCACTCAATTGCGGGTGTTTGTTTTTAGTGCTATTAATTCTATATAACGTGTCAAGGAACTATTAACACTAAGAAGTGTTTATTCCCTCTGTCAGACTCGTAATTCTGTTAATAATTCTAAGTATATTCTTTCAAGGATTGAATTTGGCACAGGATAGGCCCTTAAACTGACAGGTGTCTTAGTGTATCCCTTGTTTTTCATGACACGTGTACAATTAGTTATGTGCTTTTTATATCTGTAAGCATTGTAGGCCAGTAAAATAGTGATTTGGCTTGTTTCTGTGACATACTATGGAACCTGGATGACGGAATGCAACCAGTTTTATGACGATTGGTATGAAACGAGATTTATTATTACTACCTGGTCGTTAGTCATCTGCTGTGTTCTTCGGGTTTTCCTCGTCACGGACCTACATATATACTACATTTGATTACATTATTCTGATACACATACCTTAAGTATACTTTTGCTTTAGGGTTTCTGCTCGAAGTGTGTATTGTTTTTGCTTAGCCGCTGACCCTGTTTCCGTTTCGAAGTGTTTATTGTTTGGGTTATGTCTGTTGACGCTTGCTTGTTCAGTTTGTAACAGTTCTGCGCTCCGACCCAGATATTCAATGCTCGCGATCTCTTGGGTTCCAAGGAATTTTCTTGTTTAGATACGGTTTTTAACAATAGGCACGGATGTTTCTATATCTTTTAGTCCAATTAATGGTTCTTTGGTGTATGGTGCGGGATTGCGGGATAATGCGTCAGCTATGATATTTGCTTTCCCCAGGTAGATATCTTATCTTGGCTCCAAAGACCTGAATTGATCATTTGTCACCGAGTTCCTTTTGGACTGTGATTAAAGCCTTTGAAAAAACTCGGTAAAGGACTCATGTTCAGTAAGGACTTTATCAGGATAGCCATAGATTATGAACTTAAAATATACTAGTGAGTTAAAGATACCTAGCCCTTCCTTGCTATTACTGCATATTTACTTTCAGAGGGCTTTAGATTACGTGAATAAAAAAAGCTATAGGAAAGAACTGTTTATCATATTACTGAAGTAATACCCTCTTACCCCTTGGTCTGAGGCGTCTGTTGCAATAAAAAAAAATTCCTTATTTAAATCAGGGATTTTTCAAGTTAGGTGAGCTGCATTATTTCGCTTTTAAGATATCGAACGCCTGTTGTTGCTTTTTAGACCATAATAAATCTACGCTCTTCTTCGTAAGATCTGTTAAAGGAGCTGTCATCATTGAAGAGTTACATATTTACATACGATTGTAATACCCACTACAGCGCCAAAGTGCTGTATCCCCCTCCCCCTTTTACGTTAATAATACCGGAAAGTTATGAATAGCCGACACCTTAACCATGGACTGGACTTTAAGACCTTGACCATTGACACATACAAAACCTAGATAAACATGTTCGGTTTTAAAAAAACTCTCATTTAGAATATGTTACTCTGAGATTATTTGTCTTTGTCTCTGTAGCACTAGCTCTACTTTATGTGAATGTACTTCTAAGGTATTAGAAAAGATTACAAGATCATCCATATAGGCATGTAGGTTATCCCCTAAAAGTCTCCAAACACTATATTATAATTGGGGTGCAACGTAAGCCGGAGGCATACGTAAAAATTGATAATGTCCCCTGAGTGTACTGAAAAACGGTATATGAGGTACAATCACTAGGTAATGTATCAGGTAAAAGCCTTTAATAAGTCCAATAGGTGAAAAAAAAAATTATTTCTAAACCTAACAGAGATAAGATGTCGGTACATCGCACTGGAAATTATCGGGAGTCGTTTCCTTGTTTAAGCGACAGTAATCTGCGTCAGTTACGCCAAGTCCGATCTTTTATGGCATGACGTTTGAGGGAAAATTATATGGCTTATTTGATTTCCTAATGGCTCCTATTACTAACATTTTTCAACCTCGTCATTTATCCTCTATTTTGAATTTCATTTGGGGTTCTACACGAAGGTACTATATAGCTTTATGTTTGTCCTTAGACCGTATTTTGTTTTCAATGACATCCGTTTTCTCCCAGAGATCACTCGCTAGTGGAGAAACTTCCTGGTATTCAGGTAGAGATAAAAAAAAAATCTGCTGAATCACCTCTGCTTGAATGACTTTATTGAATTACTTACGATAGAATATAAGAGAGATTCATCCACGACTGATTGGGCGGGATTAAAAATTAGCAACAATAAAAAATGCGATATTTATAACTTCTGTATCCACGATATGTATACTTTTAGGGCTTTGTTCGCGGAAATCGTTATATTTCAGAGTGTCGGGTAAGGATTAAAATTTCATTTCCCAGCAAAGTCTTTTTACACGCACTAAGACATTCGAGGGTGCATGCTTCTCGAGATTTTGCGTGCAAAGTAGCGACTGCGGTTGGTGGAGGATTCTGTGTTGGGTATTTGAACAATGTTACGATTTATGAGGACAAATGTATAGTTCCTTTATATAAGTTATTATTTGATTAACTGTCTCATTTTTGTTCAAACGGATTTTAATTTTATGTTTTTGAAGGTTTATAGGATTTTCCTTTGATAAACACACCTTATTTTGCAGGATGTAAGATAATATTTTGTATACCCCTAGATGATCTTACAATTACACTACATACAGATCAATGTTTTTTATAACTATAGAGGTATCTGTAAGCGCTCGCTTATCCGGACTTCTCATTAGGGAAGTTCGAACAACAGACGTGAGTCCGTAAATACAAGATATTACGTTGATTAAAGAAATAAAACAGATATTCTAATTTTTACGGCGCGTACAGTTGGGCTTAATCCACCAGTATTTATTATAACTTAATGTATTAAAATTAAAACGAAAACCTGCTCTGATTACTTATACGGTCGTGTGTTTCATAGGAAAAATCCTTTTATTCAAAAAGATATTGGTATGAACCAACATCGCTTTTCATTTTCTGCTGCTAAAGTCGCTTATTGTGTGGAATTTGCTTTGCTTGAAAACTCGGCAGATTTAACTAACCTTGACCGCTTGACTAGGTGACACAGTCACCGGGTTTGCTTGTTAGATTCTGAACGGGCTACTGTTTCTATTTCTTTTGTAATAATTAGGATCCTTCTCTTTATTACCATCGGCAACATATTGTTGTGTTTTTAGCATTACGTTGCTGGTTACGTATAAAGCAATGAATGACTAACTATTAGGAACTGAGCGATTACTAATAAGACAAGTTTATCTCTACTGTATGCAATATTAACTGTTTGTACTTCATTCTTTGCTAAATTTGAAATAGTGAGGGATCCTGGTCAGCGCATTTAGCCTGATGAAGTTTTTTTACAGACATGTTATTCCTTGCAATCCAGCATATTTTTAAAGTTAAGTTGAGTCATTGAGGTTCGATATTTATATAACTCAAAACTCAAGGCTAAAACTGCGATCGGGACTTTGCAAAGGAGCATTTATTGTCATGACCCGAAATAGTGTTACCTCTATTTTATATAGATTTGTACGGGTGTTCCACTTGTTTTTTTGTGTGTTTTCTAATCACTACGGTGCTTAACGACCCTATCCATGCATCTGTATAAATACAGACGTCCACTGCGTAACGCATATTCACTGTTTAATATGATTTGTAACGTAAGGGATTAATAATCACCCAAAATGATAAATTAACATAGTATATGATTATGATATTTCAGTAGAACGTTCTGGAAACAGAACACTCAAAAGATAAAAACTCGCAGTAGCGAAATCTCAATGATGTAGATAATTTCTGTAAAAAAAGTTAAGATTAAGAAATGTCTCGTAACTTCAGCCACAGGAATAACGAAATTCGACCTGTAAAAGGAAACACTCAAAGTTACTCCAAATGAATAAAAAATTGTACTTAGCTTGCTTTTGTGGGAAGTCACGGTGTTCCGATAACGACACATGGCCTTGGTCCTCCTTCTCTATTTAGCGGACGACCTGGTTTGGCTTCAGTTTCCCCCGTGCGCGTTGTTTCGATGATTCGAGCCCTTGAAAATCCGATGCTGCAGACGCGTTCGGTTTGTTTCTTGGAGTGCCGGAAAACGCTCACTAACGATGTTTTCTTGAATGATTCTAATGAGAGACGAAGCTTGCGTTGTCGTATGAAAGACACGTCGTTTTGTTTCTTGAATTATTCACTAACGATGATACTAAGTTGCTTGACGAATCTTGTTGTTTTCTGAAGTCGCTCACTAATGATGATACTAGGTTGCTTGAAGAATCTGCTGCTTTCCCCGCGTCGTCGTTGACTTCATGATTTATTATTCTGTTTTTTCTTCGTAGGACGTTGTAGAGTTCTTCTGGTCCGCTGGCCACCAATATTAGGGCTTTGTGGCCTTGTATGATAAGGCGCCCTATGAGGTAATGTTAGACTAGCGATAATCTATACGCTAAGTCGGTTGGTATTGCACTTCCATCTTCAATGGAGTGTCTGGGGTTTTGTAGATCACTTACGAAGTCGTATTATCTTTACGACGATGTGTTAAACTCCTGGTTCGGTGAGGTTCTTGTAGAAAACACCTAAGTATACCAAAATAGATATAATTTCTTCTGAAGTTTTACATGCTGAAGATCAGATATGATTGTACAAGTCTTCTAATAACGATAGCTTGATCGCTTCTGCCAATGATAATGGCTAATCCTATTCCTCTACATGATAAAGCTTAGGTAAAGAGGTACAGGTCTTCTAATGACGATAGCTAACTCTGTTCTGCCTGTCTACCATCTCTGTTACAAGTTATGAAGGAACAGACAGTAGTTCGAACATATGAACATACTTACAAATGACATAGTTTCATACGACACCAATCAATGAGACACGCTACAGATCACGTAGGCCGTTTGAATAATAGGTCGGGGTAGTTGTCTCAAGCAGGAGCTTGGACTAATGTTTATAAACAAATGAATGACCACAGGTGACGACTGTTATCTTAGCCTACTTTTATTGTATAACGTCATCTTTAGCGTCTCTAGTCTGATCACATTCCTGCAAGCAAATCTGGTTGACCTCTTTAGTTTTAGACTTTTATATCTATTTGGACTAACACATTTCCATATTTTTTATTATGTAAACTTACATATACATATATATATATATATATATATATATATATATATATATATATATATACACATATATACGTATATAGTATATACATTACAGCACTAAGTATTTAGATATATGAAAAGGTTGCCTATCAGGCATAACGAAACCACCCAAGAACTGAAACTAAAAATAAGTACAAAATCTGAACTAAGAAAAAACTGTAACTAAAAAAAAAAAAACTCTTCTTAATCTCTTTCCCAAATTGAAACTTCCAGGTCTTCCTTTGCAATCGAAGACGCAGGTTAATATAAGTTGAAATTGGCTTTTCATAAAAAAAAAAAAATCCACAGGTAATCTTTATATACCCCCTTCTTTCTCATCAGTATTGAAATTCGATTTTTTTTTTAGTTTGTTTTGATTGGATCTATAAAAGGAAGACGCAAGAGATAAGTTATTATTATTATTATTATTATTATTATTATTATTATTATTATTATTATTATTATTATTATTATTATTATTATTATTCGACTAGATAAAATAATCATTACAAACATCTTTGAGAGTACAGAATTGAACACGGATTTTTTTCTGATAAAATAATAATAATAATAATAATAATAATAATAATAATAATAATAATAATAATAATAATAATAATAATAATAATAATAATACTTGAACACATGTTTTCTGATATTAATAAAATAATAATAATAATAATATATGAATATATAAATTTTCATATATACATATACATAAACACAAACACCAAAGCCACATACACACACACAACACACACGCACAAACACCTACTACGTACACACACACACGCAGACAGACTGCGCGCCAAAAACTTTTTTCCCCCGTAAAGGTGCCAAAAGCAACGACGATTATTGACGCCAGCGATATCATAATGCAATGCATTAGACATTTAAAAGGTAGGGGGTGGGGAGGGGGGGAGGGTTAGGGGGTTGTTTAGCGGTCCCCTAGAGCCCCCCCCCCTTCCCCACCCTCACGCCCGACTCTGCCACCTCTTATTAAAGGTGAAGGCATTAGCGTTTTTAGTTGACTCCGATGCTGGAAGGAGAAATGAATGGGAATTTTTTTTATACATTTTTTGTGGGAGAAGTTTGTTCAATATGATTTTATTACTGATGGTGGTATTTTAATGAATGTAAGATATATATATATATATATATATATATATATATATATATATATATATATATATATATATATATATATATATATATATTACATAACTCTTCCTCATTCTTGTAAAAATCTGAATTAAAAAAAAATACTAACATCAATATTTCTAAAAAAAATAAAAATAATAACTAAAGCTTTGGAGTCTCAATTTCAGTAACAATATCCACGTCCCCCCAACCCCCCCCAAAAAAACTCAAAAGTAAAAATAAAAAAACTTCGAAATAAAACGATCTACAAGTTTTGTTCCCTGTGTGTTTTTTTTTTTTTTATCAGTTTTTCCCCTTCCCCTCTGGATATTTATCTTAGTTTTCTTCTATTCCTTCCCTTGAGTTCTCCTCTATATTTTTTAATCTAAATCTATTTATTCATTTTTATAACTCACTGGCCCGGTTTGGAGCGGATGGGGAATTGGTGTATATTTCGCTCGAGCTAATCTCTGTTGTCTTATATATAATACTTCGTATATCTTATATCAGCTCTAATTCTATGTAGTATCCAATCCCTTATAAGATACCTCGTATATTTTTTTTTTTTGTTTATATCAAGTCCACTTTGCTAATTCTGTTACGTGATTCCTTATATAAAATGCCTCGTATATTTTATATCAGTTCCAATTCTACGTATATCATCCAATTCCTAATTTATCTGTTAGCTGGATTCCTTATATAAAATATCTCGTGTATTTTTATATCAAGTTCACCTTTGCCTAATTCTGTTACGCGATTCCTTATATAAAATGCCTCGAATATTTTTATATCAGTTACAATTTCATATCATCTATTATTTGTTACATGGTTCCTGATTAAAAAAAATACCTCATATATCTTATATCACTTGCAATTTAATATTACCTATTCCTAATATCCGTTACCTGAGTCTTTATATAAAATATCTTGTATATTTTACACCAATCCAACTTCTGCTAATATCTCTTATCTAATAAAATATAAAATTCTACAAAATTCTTGAAAATGAAATAAACATTTTTATATAATAAAATCACAATTAAAATTAATTTTGTTACAGGTATAAAATATTATGTTACATGCATATTTATCACGGTATATTACTTAGGAAATTAATTTTGACAGGCTAATAACAGTATGAAAACGAATTTTATCACAGAAATAAAAAAATGACAGCATACAAAATTGTTTTAATCAAGATATATACAGATCCAAAATGATTTTATCACGAATAGGAAATCCTTTTTAAAAAATCAGTTCAGACCACAAATTACGAGGATATGAGTCGGTAATTGCGTTTTTTAATGCAATCACTGACATCGCAGATTCATGAACTCCTTTCAGAGTTGAGTCGTTTAACAAATTCGCAGAGCCAAAAATGTTTCTCAGTTTTAATGGAATCGCCGGATAAATCCGCAATAAATCCGCTGTGTAATCCCGGGGCAATGAATCGCACTGTTAATCTCATCCGTCGATGGAATATTTTTTTTTGGGGGGGGGGGGGGGGGTTTTGGGGGGTTTTTTTTTTGGGGGGGGGGGTTTTGGGGGAAGTGGGGGGTTTTTGGGGGGGGGGGGGGGGTTTTTTGTGGGGGGGGGGGGGCGCCGATTACCTGAAAGATAATTGCGTAAGTCAGGTGGCAGCCATGTTTTGCTAAGAGGACCCGAGGTCTGAGTGTTATCTCTCTCTCTCTCTCTGCTCTCTCTCTCTCTCTCTCTCTCTCTTTCTCAAAAAAGCTTTTATCATTATTTCATTATTATCAAGATGTGAGTTAGTTTTTTTTTTTACTTCAGATTGTTGTTGCAAAAAAGAAACAAATGTATATATATATATATATATATATATATATATATTTATATATATATATATATATATACACACTATATATATATAAAGAAATCTTCGTACAATAAATACTTCCTGTCTAAAAGTAGGGTCTTTTTATACTAAAAAAAGGTGGGCCTATTCCTGTCTACAGAGAGATAAAAAGAATTCTCGTCTAAGATAGGACTTCCTGCATCAGATAGGACTTTCTGATTCAGAGAGAGCCCCCTGTTTCAAAAAAAGGAACTCCTGTCTTAAAAGGGACTTTCCTGTCCCCAAAAATAGGACATCTTGTCTCAAATAGGACCTCCTGTCTCAAATGGGATATTCCTGTCCCCCCAACCCCCCCATATAGGATATCGTGTCTCAAATAGGATCTCCTGTCTTAAAAGGACATTCTATCCCCAAAAACAGGATCTCCTTGCTCAAATAGGACCCCTCCTGTCCCCCCAAAAATAAAAGGGGACATCTTGTCTCAAATAAGATTCCTGTCTCAAAAAACAGGATCTCCTGTTTCCACCCCCAAAATAGGACATCTTGTCTCAAATAGGACTTCCTGTCTCAAAACTGACCTTTCTGTCCCGTCTAGAAAAAAAACGAGGAAGGGGGGGGGGAAGGAGATCATCTGTCCCAAAGAGCAACGGAAAAGACCCGTGAAAAAACGTTCTGTCAGTTTGAAGGCCGCTTATTGATCTATCTGTGAACCTGGCGTCTCCCTCACACCTGCTCTGTGAAAATGGGATTGGGTATGATGGCCCGATATCTTCGATATCTCTCTCTCTCTCTCTCTCTCTCTCTCTCTCTCTCTCTCTCTCTCTCTCTCAAAAATAACAAGAAGGAAATGATACAGAACCATTATTAGACAGAAGTCTGAACGCATTATCTTCCAATACTCTCTTAGTATCTCAAATAGAATAAGAAGAATAAGGAGAAGAAGAAAGAATATAAGAAAAAAAAAAACACAAAAAAAGGACCCCCACCTTTTCTTCATTCCTGGATCCTCAGCAAAGGATATACGCGAAGGACCATAATTTCCTCTCCAGCTGTCAGTTGGGGCTTCTACAAGATGTATAGGATAGCCCTCTGAGAATTTATTCACAGCCTCCAGAGAAATAAGGAGGGGGACTTGGTTCTCCCTTTGAATAAGAAATAAGGTGAACTTGTTTTCTGTTATGGGGGGAAACTTGTCTCTGTTTCATTAAGTGGAATCAAGAAAATAAAGGGAAAACTTTGTCTCTCTGTGTTTCAGAGACAAAGAAAAAAGGTGGTAGGGGAAAATATTTTTATCTGTCCGGAAGAGACTAAGAGATAACGGGAACTTTGTAATCTGTCTGACGAGACTAAGAGATAAGGGAACTTTGTTTCTGCTCATGATAAGAAATAAGAAACTTAGTATTTCTGCTTCTCATAAGAAATAAGGGGACTTATTTCTGCTCCTAATAAGAAATAAGGGAACTTATTTCTGCTCCTGATAAGAAATAGGGAACTTATTTCTGCTCATCATATGAAATAAGGGAAAACTTATTTCTGCTCATGATAAGAAATAAGGGAACTTATTTCTTCTCATCTATAAATAAGGGAACTTATTTCTGCTCATGATCAAGAAATCGGGAACTTATTTATTCTCATTATAAGAATAAGGGAAATTATTTCTGCTCCAAATAAGAAATAAGGGAAATTATCCCAGCTTCTATAAAACCTAGATGTTTTATGAATATTTCGTCCTTATTCACACACATTTTCCTTTATAAAGTCACACAGATAATTCTATAGGAATTTACTGTCGATAAATATAACTATGACAAGATTCTGTCTGACATTCCTATAGAGCCTATATATATATATATATATATATATATACTATATATATATATATATATATATATATATATATATATATATATATGTTCCGTTATATTCCACATAGGAAAATGAATAAGGTATGTGTCAGAAAAATGCCCAACAGTTTCGTCCTCCAATGGACTCTTCTTGGAGCGTTTATTAAGAAAAAAGAGACAAAGTTTACAGTGCATGCGCCAAGAGAGGCCTAAAATTTTTAAACATACAGTTACCAAAAACTAGTAGTTTGAGCAACAAAACAACAAGAATAGTAGTTGAACAAATGAAAATACTAAAGTATCTAACGAGGTAATACATCCATTTGAAACAGCATAACATACAGTGCATATTAACAAGCGTATATTATAGGATAGTTTTAATGGATAACATTATCCAATTTGTGCTGACGTTTTCATGACATGTAAGATAAAAGGATCTAATTTATACAAACCATGCGATAAATTAAAATTTTTTCCTTTGCTGTGAACAATGCAGCTGTCTCTATCAAATTTCTTCCAATAAAACCTGTGCTCTTAAACAAAATCTTTGACCCGAGCCAGTCAATCGGTACATTACACATACTACCATGAACACACAAACCATTGCTTGTATTATTTGTTCGTATATATATTTATGATTTAAAATGCGGTTTTTCGAGTGTCTTCCCAGATTGTCCTTTATAAAAAAACAAAAATACCGCACTTGCATGGGATATTATATATGACTCCTTCATTGTTTTCCGGACTATTAGGAATTAAAGTTTTTCCAGTGGTGCTAGGATATGAACAAGTTGTACTAAAACCAAGTAACCTGAGGGGTAGCTATAGATCTAATGTGGGATGGTATGGAAACATATAAAACCAATCCAGTTTTCTGTTTTTCTCCTCATATGAATAAAATGTTTTTCGTGCTAACTGTAGACTGTAATCAATATCTTCCAATTTAAAATTATTTTCAATACCAGCTTGATATATAAATTCTACTTCCTCACTGAAAAATTCCGGACTGCAGATATTAAGAGCTCTAAGAAACATTGATCTTAATGCTGAGAGTTTTGCTTCTACATTTGTGTGAGGAGGTAGTCGTTAATAATAAGATGTTGTTATTAGTAGGTTTTCTGTGGTAGCTTAAACTTGTAGTTAGAACTATTACAAACTGATCTTCACAACCTGATAAAAATCCAAAAAATCCAAATGAATAACACCATTGTCTTCTTCGTCAATCGTAAAAGTTATGGAGGGAACTAAATTATTGAGGTCTCTTAAAATCTTCTGAATGTCAGTAGAAGTTTTCAGTACTGCAATACATCGTCAACATATCTAACCCCAGAAAATAATATTCGCCATAAT
>NC_087224.1:4169423-4206923 GCF_015104395.2 Macrobrachium nipponense
GTGTGATGGGATTTTGTGACTTGGTACTAATTAGATATTCTCACGGTAAAGAGGCCTCGATTCGGTTAGACGTATCTGCTTCGTACGTGGTGTGTAACATATAGGCCTAGTCGTTACTTGCCCCTTGAGGTTCTGTCAGCTGTTTTTAGGCAAGATGGCTGTCGAAAACTCCAGTATCAACCAAACCAAAGCCTCGACCAGCTCGTGTAACGTATGTGGCAAGATATTCGTGCGCTCTGAGGAAAGTGCCTGCCACATCCTGATACACACAGATAGCACGTGCGCTCCGTACGATTCCTACACGATGTACGAAGAAGATGTCTATGACCAAAACCAGAAGGAAGGAGAGAGCGAGTCATATGAATGCCAGCTGTGCGAAGACAACTATCCAGTGGCCCCAACAACGGACAGTCACATAGAAAGCCACTCCTACGCGAAACCCTTCGTCTGCAATGTTTGCGGGACACAGTTCAACACGAAAGGTGAGCTGTGGACGCACATGAAAGACCACGTGGAGGACAAGAAGCGCCACGCCTGCCAAGTCTGCGAGAAGACCTTCAGAAAGGCTCAGAGTCTGAAGAACCACATGAGATGCCATATGGACGACAGACCTTTCCGGTGCCATTTTTGCGACAAGCGCTTCAGTTATCAGAGTACCCTTCACCATCACTTGAAGATTCACACTGGGGTCAAGCCTTACTCGTGCGAATTCTGCGGGAAGAGTTTCACGGTGAAGACGACGTTAGAAAACCACATAAGAACTCACACGGGCGAGAGGCCGTTTTCCTGCGCAGAGTGTGACATGACCTTTTCTGTGAAGAGCACGCTCATCAACCACATGAGAAGTCACGACGGCATCAAACCCTTTCCCTGCGGCTACTGCATCAGGGAGTTCTCCAACAAGAGGTCCCTCGCTGCCCATCTGACGAAGCAGCACCCAGAGGAAAAGCCTTACCAGTGTTGCTCGTGTGACAAGAGCTTCTCCCTCAAGAGCTCTCTCAGACTGCACATGCGAGTTCACACTGGTGAAAAGCCCCACACATGCACATTCTGCATGAAGAAATTCCACTTCAAGAAGTCTCTCGCCGAGCACATGATGAAAGCCCACGAGGGGCAGGTACCTGCAACCGACGATTGTACTGTCTGTGATAAGTCTTCGGCCGAGGGCGCCGATTGCTCTCACGCCATCAAACTAGAAGATGACGAGGAAGGCACAGCAAACGAGTGCAAAGTCTGCGATAAGAAACCCTGCAGGGAAGTCCACCCCATTCTGCCACAAATGAGGTTCCCCACTGGTGACAAACAGAACTCCTGCAAGGTGTGTGGCGTCAAGTTCATCTTCAAAGGCACGCTAAACCAGCACCTGAAGATGAGCCACGCAATCAAGCCATACAAATGTAAAGTGTGTGGGAAGCAGTTCTTCCAGAGGAAGAGTCTGAACACTCATGCCAGATGTCACGAGAAGGGGAAGTCCTTCGCCTGCCCCGTCTGCAACAAGACGTACCGTTGGAGGAACAGCCGCGACCTGCACATGAGAATCCACACTGGGGAGAAGCCACACGTGTGCAAAGTCTGCAAGATGGCCTTTTCGCAGCTGAAGTACCTCGAGTGCCACATGAGGATCCACACGGGCGAGAAGCCGTACGCTTGCGAGGTTTGTGGCAAGAGGTTCACCCAGAAGGGGACGTTGATGTACCACTACGAAACGCACCCCGGCAACAAGACGCTGATATGCCCCAGGTGCGGAAAGGCCTTCCTGCTGAAGATGAACTTCGATCGCCACGTGAGAGGCCACGATGCCAAGAGAACCATAGTGTGTCATATATGCAGCAAAGAGATGTCAAAGAACTCCTTCGCCCAGCACATGAGATCCCACACCGGAGAAAGGCCGTTCAGCTGCCCCCACTGCAACAAGACCTTCTCCAAGAACCACAACCTCACACGACACTTGAGGAGCCACTCCGGGAAGAGGATGTTCCATTGCACCGTTTGTGGGAAGACATTCATCCAGAGGGACCATCTGCTGAGGCACATGAAGACGCACGACAAGTTCTTCTCCTGCTCCATCTGCGAGAAGACTTTTTCCAAGAGGGCCAATCTTGCCACCCACTTGAAGACCCATTCAAGACCGCAGTCCTTCCTCTGCGACCTTTGCAACATGGAGTTCGCCACGAAGAAGGAGTGTACCGTGCATAAGATGACTTGTGACACTAAGATACCAGTGTCCGAGATCATTTACCTACAAGAACAGTCTAGCGAGGACTTTGACGAATAACGTAGGCAATATTCAGTGACTGTGGAAATACAAGTCTAAAATTGTAAATATAATTGCATAAATACTGTAAACAGTTATTGTAATGAAGCATCAGTTGCAAGTGATAATACTGAATATAATTTTTGGAGTAATGACACCACATTGTATTAAAGTGTTGAACTTGTCGAAGCAGTGTTGCGAGGAAGAATAGAATTGTAAGTGATTCATACATATAATATATATGACCTACTCTGCAGTTCATACAAGCATTGACCTGTGTATAATAATTACAGTTTCTAAGTTGCTTTCAAAAAGACAGGTAATCACGGGAGTCAATTTGCCTTTTCATAGGATAATATTTCTGAAAAGTATCTTGATACCTTTCACAGTACAGTCAGTTTGTTAGAGGAGATATACACAGTATGTAAAAATTTTCAATAAATGACATTAAAGTATTTTATTTTTTTATGGATAAGACCTTAGATATTCCCAAGTGCTTTAGAATATGATGTCACCTGTTTTAACTAACAAAAATCAAGGCCATGCTAGTTTTTATTTTTGAACTGAGAGATTATTTGTGACTTTCTAAAATGGTGTTCACAACAATATCTTTTATATTCTTTATTGATCTTACCAGCGTGCTGTACATGGAAATTGTTCAACTCAAGTCTTGTAACCTGAGCTCTTCACGGATCTGAATTTTATCATTATAATTATTATATCTCGGAAGAAGACCCTCCCTCTCTCAAACTTCATTTAACAGAATATCCATTTAGGTGCCACTGAGTTTCTAATGCAGTTTTCAGCTTCATAATTGTGTTTGTAGCAACAGGTGAATTATGTAACAGCCATCCAAAGGTTAGCATGCAATGATGATAATTGCTCTTGGCTTCAGACTTATGACTCCCAGGTACTATTTGTCAAACAGCAGAACGGTCAGAGGTGTGAAGAAGGTATTAGTTGGCCCATGGGTACCAGGTATTATTTGTCAAACAGTGGAAGGTTCAGAGGTGAGAAGTAGGTATTAGTTGGCCTACAGGGGTTACAACGGGGGTTCTGTTCTTGAGACCATTGTAAGCCGAAAATCGTCATAAGCTGGAACATCGTAAAAAATCCCAAGAAAGCCTTACTTTTAATGCTTTGGGTGCATGCAAAACTATGTAAACTGCAGTCATGTTGGATTTTTCATCATAAAAACCTTTAAATATTGATTATTTTGCATTTTTGGTGTCATATTTCTTCTGCCAGATCAGCGTTGTAGGCGTGTTAACCCTGGAACATGCGTCGTAACCCTGGAAATAATTTCTGATGAATATAACCTTGGAACGTCATAAGCCGAACCCGTCGTAACCCGGGGACTGCCTGTATTACATATTTGTCAAACAGCAGAAGGGTCAGAGGTGTGAAGAAGGTATTTGTTGGCCCACAGGTAATAGGTTTTATTTATCGAACAGTGGAAGAGTACGGTACAAGCTACAAGGTTGGTATCAGGACACAGGTCCTCTGATTACAAGGTGTCTGGTGATCAAAGTTACTTTTTGGTACGAGATTAGGTAGAGTAAGAGTAATGAAGTCTGTTCTGTGTTCGTGCCAAGATGGACAAACAAGCTGGAGTTTGCACCGTGTAATTTGTTTCAGTTAAACGATTTTATTTATGAAATCCCCCTTTTTGTTCATTGTAGGTAATTCTTTCAATTCGTCATTTAAATATTTTGACTTGTTTTATTCTCACTTTTATTATTCATTGTTTGTAATTCATATCATGTTGCCATCAAGTTGGTTACAACTTATCATAGAACCTTACAATGTCAACTGATAATATTTTTGCAAAAACTTTTCCAGGTTTGTATCGGTCATTCTGAGTTACTATTGACTGCGAGGCTTAGCTTAAGAACCTATTCGCACCATTAAATCGTAATGAACGCAGATGTATATTTAAATGTGTCCATAAATTAGGCAAGTCTTCAGCCTTTGCGTAACATCTACAGAGCTCCAGGACTTGAAAAATCACATTCTATTTGTTCTGACAAGCAACAGGAGCCCAGATGGCTTAACAACGCCCATTAGCCCTACTTTATTGCAGAGGTCAGCGGCCATAGATTGCTTTTTCGTTTAGTAGATTTGTCTAGTTATTTTCCAATACCTGAGTCCAGTACAGAAAGAATGACCTCATGGGACCCAGTGCTTGGCCTTTGGCCTAAATTTCATTTTCCAATCCATTCCTTGACCAGCATTACTTACCTTATAATTACATAGGACTATAGCTTGCCTTGTGATTAGCATAGGCAAGATACAGATATCAGCTTTTCAGTGAAGCCGACGTATTTGCACCAGCGCCAGTTTGCACGAACCATTAAGTCAGTTGAGTAGTCATGTGTTGCAAGGCATCCGTCGAAGTAGTAGCTTTTTGATTCCAGGAAAAGAACCTCATTTTTCAGCTTCTTTATGTAGGACAAATATTTCTGGGAGGTCAATATCTTTATGATGTTTACAGCCTTTTGTTTACATTTTTACGGTCATCCCCAATGGGCTTGTACTAAACACGCTGGTTCGATTCTCGGCCATTCCATTGAGGACTGAGAGCTGTGTATTTCTGGTGATAGAAGTTCACTCTCGACGTGGTTCGGAAGTCACGTAAAGCCGTTGGTCTCGTTGCTGAATAACCACTGGTTCCATGCAACGTAAAAACACCATACAAACAAACATACCGAATTAAAACCCTTTGGGATTACTAAGAAAGATCTGATTTGTTGAGTGGTATCCCTTTGTTCAGTGTCTGTATTGTACATTATATTTGCAGTGCAGTATGTACACTGTACACTTTATTTATAATTTATTTGGTCTATTATCATTGATTTCTTAAACTTATTATTATTATAATAATTTTATTATTGTTATTATAATAATATAACAAACCCACAAAAGGGGTCACTGACTTGAAATCAAACTTCCACTGTAACTTCATATGAAGTTACAGTGGTTATACAGTAAATACTGAAAGCAGAGGTACAGGTATTAGACAAGAGAAAGTAAAGACCAGTAGATGAATAGATAAAAATATGAATATAGTACTAAAGTTGAAGGCGTTTGCTTGAAACCAGATAGGCATCATCGGAGGGTGGAGAGATACCAAAATCCTTTAAAAGTTATTTATTTTGCTGACGTTTCAGGGCCATGTGTGTCTTTTACTGTGGAAATAACTCGTATGTTTTTTACTGACCCCAGATTTTTGGGTTTATTTGTCACAATAGTGGCTCACCATATATATGAAAAAGAACAATTTTTTTTTTTTCCTCTCATTTTTAAAAATTTTTTTTTTCGTTAGCTTTCTGACATACTCTATTATTGCCTGTGTCACAGTTTCTCTCTCTCTCTCTCTCTCTCTCTCTCTCTCTCTCTCTTGCAAAAATATTTGTTATCCCTTCTTTTATATATTTTCTAAAGGATATTTGATATGTCTGTATGCTTGTTTTTGTACTGGGAGCTTTCTCTCTCTCTCTCTCTCTCTCTCTCTCTCTCTCTCTCTCTCTCTCTCTCTCTCCACATATATATATGTATGTATATGTGTGTATGTCTGTATAAACTAAAAATATTTATTTATTCGTTTAACTAATATCTTTACAGACGCCATTTTAAGCCACTCCTCCTAATGACATTCTTGAAAGTGTAATTAGCAATCATGGTGCTTCCCTAATTATCAGTCGATTTGTTGGGGGGTGGGGGCGATGGAGGGGGGGTTAATGGGCTGGAATTAATTACCTGGAAATCTGGAAGAAGAAGGTTTTAAAGGGGGTTTGGGGCATTTGGACCCCCTCCCCATAACAGAAGGACTTTTAAAATCAGTCCCTGGAACCCAGGACTAAGAAGTTCTGTCATTTGAAAAATGTTTTGTCAATCTGTGATTTCTTTTTATGTCCGTTTGCAGTGTGCCTTCCTTACGCCCTTAGCTGCAACACCTTTCATTCATTTTACTGTACCTCCTTTCATATTCTCTTCCATCTTGCTATCCAACCTCTCCTACTCTCAATTTCCTTTTCAATGCTGATCCTCGTAGGTCCCGGTGCTTGGCCTTTGGCCTAAATTCTGTGTTCAGTTCTAAGTAAAAGGAAATTCTGTCAATTAGAGGGACAGCTCTGTATTATTCCACAATCTTTTTCTTGTTTTATTGTCTAGTTGCAGATACATTCTGTGGTTGTGTCTAGTAGGTCAAATTCTGTCATGTTTTCTGTCCAATTGAAAAGGAATATCTGTCAACATTTACAGACGTGTTCTGTATCATTCTGTCATCTTTTTATGGTCATGTTTTCATTTGTGTAATTTTTAAAAAAAGATCATTCAGTATTGTAGAGGGAAATCTGTAATATTCTATCATTTCTATCAATTTGCCAATCTGTCTCAATAGGAGGGCAGTATGTCATCATCTTTAGTGAAATGTTCTTGGAACATCTGTCATTTCTCCTACTTTTGCGGCCTGTCATATTTTTTTCCTCTTTATTTGTATAATCTATCGTACTCAAGAAGCAGCTGTCAACATCTGTTGGAGGGGAAGTGTTTTCTCTATACCTGTCATATTTTCTGTCAATCTCAGTCAAATTCTTTCTCACAACTGCAGGAGAAAATTCTTCTCTGTCAGTCGCAGGAACAAAAATCCCTTCTGTCCACCACAGAATAAATAATCTCTGTCCACCGCTGGGGGAAAAATCCCTCCTGTCCACCGCAGGAAAAATATGACTTGGGCATAAAATGCATCTCCCTCATGGGGAAAATAAGGGATTTATCTTGGGGCGTCAAGCCTTCAGTCTGGAAGGAAATCTAATCTATCAAAATACTCCCATACGAGACCGCCAGCCATCACTGCGTTGCTTTGTGGAGGAAGAAGAGGAGAAAAGAGAGAGGGAGCAGTGTTGCCAACTCATTTTACTACTTGACGCCAGCTTTTTTGTCGATGTCCGCAAGGTTTACACTAGATTTTTCCCTGGTACTCTAGGAACTTTCATAATGTTGGTTTCTAATGAAAAACGGGATACTGATTTGTTGGTGATTTTATTTCAAATGAAGAACATAATTACTGCATTGCCTTTTAATTAAACTTTAAAATACTGAGAGACTTTTCAAAAATAAAGTGTGAATTTTGTAAATAAAATCATTCATTACTAGTGAGTAAATCAGAGTGAAACCAAAATTGAACTTTTCATATTAAGTACAGAAAAAAAAATCTCTAATGCAAATAGATATTAATTATTCATTTATTTAATAACATCATTCAAAATCAATTTTTAAAAATTTCACAAACGAAATTAGAGGATTGCTAGAATAATTAAATTTAACGTCTCACTGCTAATCGCTGTCACTCTCACTTATTGCAATCTCTGGTAGATCTACTGCATCTTCACAGACTTCAAAAGAACAAGACGGTATTGCAGACTGATTTGTAAATGTCTGTACTTTGTACTTGGCTCTTCTGATAGGATGCCAAATGTTCTATCTGTTTGAGAACTTCAGGTGGGTAGATGTAATCTCTGCAGCACTTTCCGTGCTGTTTTAGTCCGTAGAAGTATAGCATCAACAGTTTTGGTAGCCATTTTGTTGCCAAGCTTTGATTTTGTTGCATTAAGTTGACTGAAGAGGCGTTCTACATCCGCATTCGAATGAGGCAGCACCAGAGTCTTCATGGCAAATTCACTTATTTCCAGGGGTTCCCTGCCCAAGTATACCAATTAAGTGTTTTGGCTTTTAACTTTACTGCGATTTTTTAATTTAAAAAAAAATGCTCCAGGATAAAGCCTATATAGTAGCTAAGAGTAAATTTAGAATAATAGCCCTCGCTAGAAATTACACAAAAAATTATTACTATACTCTAGGTTTTTACACTGTACGCTAGGAGTATTTTTTTTTACACCAGATTGAACGTCAATACTCTAGATCTAGCGTAAAATACCAGCTTGGCAAGGATGTTCGGAGATTAAAAGCACAGTTGCCATGTCGAGCATTTCTCAAATCTTGTGTTTTATTTTAATAGTATTTATCACTTACGAGAGATAGAGAGAGACTTGGCATCTCTCCCGGATGGGCGGAGATTAAAAGTGCAGTTGCCAATTCATGTGTATCTTGAATCATGACTCCAGTGTGTTTATTTTTATTTATAATTCATCCCTTAAGAGAGATAGAGAGAGTTGACAGCTATCTCAGACGGACAGAGATCCAATACAGTTACCTATTTGTGTCGTTTTGAATCTCGTTCAGTTTATTTCGTTAAAAGAGTTTACCCCTTCAGAGAAATTTAGCAGCTCTCCTAGGTGGGTGGAGATTGAAAAGCAGGTTGCCACATCGAAGCATTTCTCAAATCTAGGTGTTTATTTTCGTTGCATATATCCTAAACAGAGAGAGAGTTGGCATCTCTCCCAGATGGTGGCAGACAGTAAAACCAGATTCCTTGTAAGGGGATAGTGCCATCAGTGTACTTCACGAGGTGCACTGTAGGCATTACTTAAGGTTCATTGCAGCATCCCGTCCATAGCCCTCAGCTGCAGACCCTTTCATTCCTTTTACTTTACCTCCGTTCATATTACCTCCCTTCCATCTAGCCATTCCTCCTGTTACACCTTTTAAACCACCTTTACTCTCGTTTTCCATTTCAGCACTGAATGACCTCGTAAGTCCCAGCGCTTGCTTTTGCCTTTGACCTAAATTTTTTATTCCCCAAAAAACATTTCAGTAAATAAAAATGGTGAGATTCTATATATATACATATGTATATCTATATATATAATCATACTATAATGGGCATAATGTCTGTCTGTCTGTCTGTCATTCAATCACGGCCAAACGGCTGGTCAGATGGGCATGAAACTTGGCAGGGTTATGGTGGGGACCCCTAAGATGGTTTGTAATGGGGTTTCATCCAACCTAACCCCCTCCTTTGTAGGGGGTGGGGGTGAGAAGGGATTCCCTGAAACGGAGCTGTTTCTGGCCGTGAAACAAGGCTGGTTATTCCCGTAGACTTAGTTACTTTACGATTGTTCATACATAATTTGTGTACAACTTCCCCGGAGAAAGTCACGAATATTTCAGCTCAGACACAATAGAAGATGAAAATTATCATCAATATCCGCAAGATTTTTTGAATAACTTAAATCCATCAGGACTGCCAGTGCACAAAATAACGTTGAAGAAGTACTGCCCGACTTTGGATCGTGTTGGCGTGTTTCTGCCGTCACCCATGTTCACGCATGGCCAACTGTATGTGGCGATGAGCAGAGCAACTGACTCTGCCAACTTTAAATTAAGTTGTGGACAAACTGATAATATTGTGTACAAAGAGGTTCTGTAGTAGGTATGTATAAAAATCGCCCTTATTTTAATATTGCTGAAGAAATAGTACATATAAATTTTTCACTTCTGCACCCGTATTTTATCACCCATCGTAGATGGGTAAGTTTGCTAGTATATATAGTTAAAATCTCAAATGCACGTAAGCAATACTATTGTATATTTTAAAAATTACTCAGAATACTTTAGTATTACATATTCCACAAAATATTTTTTTCGTTTCTTTTACAAAATACTTACTTCAAAACAACTGAGTGAATGACAGTTCAGGACTAGTTTTGAACCAAAACAGAGTTTCTTTTACACTTTTACACTAATTTTATATTGAAGATTCTTTGAAATGCTGTAAAAAGTATGTAAACTCTCATACACTTTAATGGAAAAAGTATCTGTATACACTTGTAAAATTTGAAAAGTGGGCATAAAAGTGTTAACTTGACAGGAAAACGAGGGTATTTTCTGTTTGTAGTATTTTCTTGTAACGAACAGTAAGGCAAATATTGTTGTGTAACAGAGAGAGTGAGAGAGAGATCTGTATGTGGGTGAGAGAGAGAGAGAGAGAGAGAGGCATAGACAGACTGAGAGAGAGTATGTATATATGTGTCTGTATGTGAGAGAGAATGCATATATACGTATATGTGTTTGTTGGTGAGAGAAAGAGAATATATGTGTATGAGAGAGAGAGAGTTAGATCTGTATGTGGGTGAGAGAGACAGACAGACATATTGAGAGAGAATATGTATGTATATATGCGTCTGTGTATGAGAGAGAATATATGTGGGTGAGAGAGAGAGTGATAGAGTGAGAGAGAATGTATGTATGTATGTATATATGTGTCTGTGTGTGAGAGAGAGAATGTATATATACGTATATGTATTTGTAGGTGAGAAAAAGAGAGAATATATATGTGTATGAGATAGAGAGAGATGGAGAGATATGTGAGAGAGAGAGAGAATATATATATGTGTCAGTGTGTGAGAGAAGATCATATATATATATATATATATCTATATATATATCTATATATATATAGATATATATCAATAATATATATATAATAGCTACTAATATCTATAGAGATATACATATATACATATATATATCTAACAGCGCATGTTTGTGGGTGAGAAAAAGAGAGAGAGAATATATGTCTGTGTGTGTGAGAGAGAAAGAGAGAGAGAATAATCATTTGTTTGGATGAAATCAAGCAAAAAACAACTAAATTACGCACGTACGAACACACACACACACACGGGGAAAAACTTAGTCCCAAAACAAATACTCCTCGAGGAATCTCTCTCTCTCTCTCTCTCTCTCTCTCTCTCTCTCTCTCTCTCTCTCTCTCTATCCAAAGCCAAGGAACAGAAGGATAAGATCGTGAGTAATTTCCCCAAAACAAAACTCAGATGGCAATGAGCCGATACCTTGAATTAACCCCCCTCCCCCCTTAATAATCACCGTGTTAATGGCGCCTCTTTATCGCGCAGTTCCCCCACTTAATGAGGGGGGGGTGGGGGATGTCAAAGATAGGACGAAGATGGCCGTAGTTTCTCCTAATGTCTTCCAAAACCTCAGTTTAGTGGGATTCTCTGTCGTGTTTTTGGAAGTGTTTGTGCCTGTTTGTATGTGTTTGTGAAGGTGAGATTGTATATTTGGTACACCCAAACACACACACACATACCTACCTAGATATATATTCAGAGAACAAGAGAGATTGTGTATTTGGTACACACACACACACACAAACACAGTAATTAGGGTTTGTGATCTGATTTTGAAAGTGTTTGTGCTTGTTTGTACGTGTTTGTGTGGCTGGTGTGTGAAGGTGAGAGTGCGTATGTGATGCACACACGTTACCACACAAACACTTCGGTAAAGACAAAGAGAGGAAGAACTTGTGAGTGATTGTGGTTGGGTTTTGCAAGTGTTTGTGTGCCTGTTTGTGGGGATGGTTTGTGAAGGTGAGAATGTGTATGTCATACATTCACATACACGTACATAAATATGCACGTAAAGAGAGCGAAATACAGACATTAATAAACAAATTGGTCTTATAGAGAGAGAGAGAGCAACTCATTCCTGTCCATTAAAGTGAGAAAAATAAGAGAGAGAGAGAAAAAAACATCCTCACACCAACCCATCGATTAAAAAGGATCATGTTGATCATGATTCCATCCACCACAAGTGATCATCAATGATCAATAATGATCATATTGCCGGATTGGGTCTTCTGCTTTCCCACACACCCTTCTAAGTGTGTGTGTGTGTTGTGTCTGTGTGTGTGAATCCCATTAAGAATAATTGACTTCTGAACAGTTCCAAGGACTCGAGATGCCTTTTGTGCTGAGTCAGAGAGGGGGGGGGGCGGGTGATAGGAGGGTCCCCCCCCCCCCCACCTCTTTAGCCTATACTCTACACCTGATGCCTTGGTCTGACATGGACAGGAATCCTATCAAAAGGAATGAAAAGTCCTTCCAGATCCTATCAGGGGGATGAACAAATCTTACTCGGTGTCATTCTCAGCTGTTATGTGAGAGAGAGAGAGAGAGAGAGAGAGAAGAGAGAGCGTGAGAGTAATATATAATTTTTGGGCCCTCGTAAGAGAATGCAACCCCATTTCCTTCAGGTTAACAATGCATTTCTCTCAGAGAGAGAGAGAGAGAAAAAAAAATTGTTATAATAAAGATCTTGTGGAACCTGTCATTACATAATTCTTATTTTTAAACAATTATAATGATAAAAATTACAAGTTTCCAGTTTTCTGCATCTTTAGGGATGAGGTTGCAACCCTTTACACCCTTTAACTATATCCTAACTCCGATCTGCTGCTGTGGTCCTGTTGACTTCAGAAATCAATCAAGCTCCTGGTAGTTGATAAGAGTGGGGACCTCCAGCAATCAATCAAGCACCTGGTAGCTGGACAAACGTAGGTGTGAGCCTTTCAATTTGCTTCTCGGCCAGACCCTTCTATATAAAGCGCCTCAGTGGCGTGATCGGTAAGGCCTTGGCCTGCCACCTCGGTGGCCACGAGTTCGATTCTCGGACATTCCACAGAGGGATTAGAGATGTGTATTTCTGGTGATTGAAGTTCACTCTCGATGAGGTTTGGAAGTCACGTAAAGCCGTTGGTCCCGTTTCTGAATAACCACTGGTTCCATGCGACATTAAAACACCATACAAACAAACAAACTAAATATCCTTCCATATCAGTTCGACGCAACCAAAACCAAAAAGTGGCCCTCAAGAACCAACATTTGCATCGAAGGAATGGAAAAGAACAAGGTCCCGTAACTGGACAAACATCGTGAGCCTTTAATATCGCCTTGCGATCCTACCATCAATTTCAATCCAACACAGATCCTGGACCAAAAGTGACCCTCAAGACACGAACATCTTGAAAGGAACGGCAGAAGACCTCCTTCGGTATCCGCGCACATGAGGAGCGGACTGGAAAGGAGATATGAACGCTCTCCGCATTCCTCAACGACGATTTGATTCCTGTTCCGCGATGGAGGAGGAGGAGGACCTCGTTAAGGGCAATGGAGTTCTTCGGCCCCCCGGGCCGTAATCTCATTTGGGGTCGTTCCGAGCGGAGACAAAGATCAGCAGCGGAAGAGCCCGTTCCTTATTCGGTTAGCTGAGGGAGGAACTTTGGTCGGTAATTGGGTTAGGATAAGAGGGTGTACTGTATATATATGTATGTGTATTATCATGTATATATATATATTTGCAGTGGTGGTGGTGATAAGTATATTTAAAGTTAATCTGGTAATGCACCCTTACTGCTAATGCACTTCACGAAGGAGAGAGAGAGAAGGTAAGCATCTCTCTCTCTCTCTCTCTCTCTCTCTCTCTCTCTCTCTCTCTCTCTCTCATATCCAGCATGCCGGCTGAAGCTGTTATCTACCTTTTCCTTTGAACTAAAACGACATCTTGTGTGCGTGTTAGAGGGAGAGAGAAGCCTTCCTTCCTTTCTTTGGGGACTTAACTTTGACAAATTAGATCCCAGTCCCTCCAGAAAGTTGTTGACTTGTCTTAAACGATACAGAGGTGGGGTTGGGGGATGGATCAATATACTCTTATGTTATTCATTGTTATGTTGTAGTTGTTTGTTTTGTTATTTTTTTTTGTTTTGTTTTGAGAGAGAGAGAGCACTACATACATACGATTTCTTTGAAAGGGACAGGCCACTTCTTTGAGAGAGAGAGAGAGAGAGAGAGAGAGAGAGAGAGAGAGAGAGAGAGAGAGAGAGAGAAATTCCCCAAATAAATTCCTACTTGGGGAATTTATCAGGCCCCTCGCATGGCAGATTCACTCTCGAGTTCATCTAATGGCTCCCTGGCAATCAGATTCACGTCTCCTAATTAGGATAATTCGTATAATCGTGGGATGATTTTATTGCAAATTATTCCCCCGAGAGTTGGTTGAATGTGTCACGGGTCTTTGAACGTGTTCTGCACGAGTTTGGTTGAGGAATTGGTTAAATAGACTAGGGTTTTTTTTTCTGTTTTAATTGTAGGACTTGAGAGTGTGGTAATGTATATAAGACTTTTTTTTTTTTGTAAGAATTAAGACTGAGGATATATTGAAATATGTCAATAAATCAAAATTAAAAAATCTAAATTTATTGGTAATATACATGAGACTGGTCTATTGAAGAATTTTGACTCAAAATATATTGAAAAATCTGTGTATTTCTGGAATGATTATTAAGAACCAGAATTTATAAAAAATGCAAAGCAAATTTGAATAAATTCTCATATATTTCTTGTGTAGTTGAGACTCCGAATTTATGAAAAAATAAAAAAAATTTATCAGAATAAATTTTCTTATAATCTTTGGGTAGTTGGGACTCAGAATTTATGAAAACTGCAAATAAATCCAAATACAGTCATTAAGTTCCTGTAGGATTGAGACAGAATTTATGAAAAATACAAATAACTCAGAATGAATAAAATGTAAATAATCTTTGAATCTTTAAATATCAGAATGTATGAAAAAATGCAAATACATCTGAATAAATACCAATATAAATGTTCCCTGAGGGACTGAGACTCAGAATTTATGATAAATTAAAGGAAATCAGAATTGAAAACAATTTATTCCATAAACAACTGACTCAAATTAAGGAAAAATCCCAGATTACATCAAAATCCCTAAAGAAATTTATGTAATCCTATTCAAGTTTGTATTAGGAATCCTAAGAAGGATTGAGTATGAGAATTTTGGCTCCCAGAAATCTCCAAAAATCCTATCGCCACCTTTCCAGTCATGGCTGGATTCTAATCGGGTCAGATTCCCAGAGGGAAAAAAATGGGTGTCAGTTCCACGACAGATTCCAGGGATTCCAGGTGAGTCCGCCCATTCCCAAGACGCCGCCGCGATGCAGAGCCGCCTTCCGGGAATTCTGGAACCGTTCTGGATTTGTTCCGTGCACCTGAGACTTGTGACGGGGGACAATTTTAGCGGAAGAATGTTTTCCAGGAAGTGTTGAGTCCAGTGGTCCATACTAGTTTTTTTCTATACGTATATTTATGGGACACTTTTATGGGAAGGGTTCATACCTTACCTAACCTAAGCTGACCTGACCTAACCTAACTTGACCTCTTATACTTCATTCAACCCAACCTGACCTTACCTGATAAAAGCTGACGTTACCTGACCCAAGCTGACTTAACCATCCTGATCTAACTTAACCTGGCAACCTGACTTGAGCTAAGTTGACCTAACTTGGCAACCTAATTTAACCTGAACTGACCTAACCCAACAAAACCAACCTACCTTAACCTAGTGCATGGCATAGTTTATACTCCAGTCATAATATAGTATGTGTATATATATATATACATATATATAGAGAGAGAGAGAGAGAGAGAGAGAGAGAGTGAGAGAGATAATGAAAAATCATAAAGGTGATATATCCTTTATCATGACGAATACCTTCAGTGCCGAGATCCTTGTGAAACGAGTTCTTGAGTTCTTGTTGTTGTCATAATTCTCTCCTTTTTATTGTCCCTGTTCTTTTATTCCTCATTCTTTATTCTGCATTACTTCTCTTATTCCGTAATCGTTCTCTACACTTTTATTGACTTTTTATCGAATTGGTTTTATTCAAATTTTTTAATTGTGCAAAGGTACTCATATCTACATCACATGTGATGTTTGTCTTAATCTTCTGTATACTAGAATGTTGGCATGAACGAGCTCTTGAAATAAGGAGTTCCCCCCCCCCCGCCCCCTTCTCACTCCTTGCAAGGGGGTCGTGACCCCCTCCCCCTTGGTTTTAAAGGGACCACATTACCCATAATCCTCACGTTTGCTAAGAATGAAGAAGAATATATTTCATTTCAAGTATTCTCTGTCTGCTGAAAATGTAAAAATGAACAAGAATATAGTTCTCATCTCTCTCTCTCTCTCTCTCTCTCTCTCTCTCTCTCTCTGAGAAAAAATAGATATCCAGGAAAGTTCGTTCATAAAACAAGTCCATTAATCAAAAGGCGTTTCGGCTCTTAAGAAAAAGGCCTTTTATATCCCGGAGAGAGAGAGAGAGAGAGAGAGAGGCAGAGGAGATAAGGAATAAAAATTCATTTATTAAGCGATAGAATTATCCTTTCATTAATCAAATATTACTATTTACTTATCCATATGATTTGCATTATTTGATATTTGCACTTTCATAATTGCTTTTGTTTCAGCCTTTATTTGATATTTATCGTCGTATTTTAAGTATATAATAAACTCCTTTTTATTGATCGAGTATCACTTTTATTTGTTGCTTTTATTTGCTCCTTATTTTGTATTATCTAAGATTGTGATAATTGCCAGTTTGTAGAATCACTTTATGGTGCCATTTCATTTCTTTTGCTAAATTATTGATGTAAATAATCCTGGCAATCATTTTCATATCTTTCAGAATTATTGTCCACCAAAGAAATCTTGTTTAAGCAAAGAAAGGTTTATATTTATGAATTGAATTGTTTGTGTTTACGCTGCTTTCGTCAACTTGTTTACGTTGTCTGTTGTTTGTTTGTTTACCGTGTCTGATATTGAGCCAGTAATACCACCACAGCTCCAAGAGAATAATAATAACAATAATAATAATAAAAGTAAGAGAACTGGACTGAAGAAATACAAGAATACAAGACTGGACTTATGGCGCCTGTTTGAACGTATTATTGGAACTCTCGTGTCACATAAAGATGGTTTTCTAAAAAGCCTTTTTCTTGAAGCGGTGGGGGGTTGGGAGGGAGTAAGGAGTTTGGCTCAAGATGTTATTATCCTCTCTCTCTCTCTCTCTCTCTCTCTCTCTTCTCTCTCTCTCTCTAGGAGTAGGCGTAATGATATTAAAACACTATCTTGTAAGCAGTGCTTGAAGAGAGATAGGAGTGAGAGAAAGTTGAATGGGGAGAGAGAGAGAGAATAAACGGACAGTGAGAAAGATAGATACAGAGAGAGAAAGTTTAATGTAGAGAGAGAGAGAAAAAAAAAATAAAGGGTCAGTGAGAAAGACAGATATAGAAAGAGAGAGGAAGCAGAAAAGAGAGAGTTGAATTTTAGCTTCACGTTACGAAGAGAGAGAGAGAGAGAGAAAAGGCCTCTTAGAACACTTTCTTTACTGTGACACTTATGTTCCAATACTATTTTCAAATAAAACCCAGTGAAAGTGCTACGTACTATATAACCCTGGAAAGTTTATTTATTTATTTTTTTAGAAAGTTTTTTCCATTAGAAACTTTATTTAGACGTGGAAGCTTTTTTTTTTTTTTTATATAAATAACAGAATTTGAATGTACATTTGAATATTATAATTTAAATAAATATACATATATATTGGACAGAAATAGTCTCGGAAAATAATGCATTGCAATTCCCCCAAATTGTCTTACCCCTTGGGGGGGGGGAGGTGTTTATTGTTAGGGTCCCCTTATCCTTAGATAAGTACCCCCTTGGGGGACCAGAGACCTCTCCCCCCCCCAACCCTTAGGTATGTCAAATATACAAATATAAAATCCACGCAACAAAAATAATCCTAGATGTAAGTAACCATTACATTTCATATATTTAACACCTGTCATTTACGAAATGATGAACTGGAGGAAAATGATAGGTTGAGTGGATATAATTTCTCGTGTTTTTTATTTGTCTGTTGACTTTATCATTTTTCTGAGAGAGAGAGAGAGAGAGAGAGAGAGAGAGAGAGAGAGAGAGAGAGAGATATTTGTATTACAATTAAGTCGTCGTGTTGCCACTTGTGCGAAAGCCGTTCATCAGCTGATATTCTCTCTCTCTCTCTCTCTCTCTCTCTCTCTCTCTCTCTCTCTCTTGTTATTATTATTATTATTATTATTATTCGACAACATTCAGCTGGTGAATCGAAATGGTTTACCCAACGAGTAATCATCCCATGAGGACACCTGTGCACACTGATGAGTTTGTGTACAGGTATACATATACCTATGTTTAGTACTACACCTGAGTGTAATCCTTGTGAACTATATTATCTGTACATTCTCACGAAGCCTCAGTGCATTACTGGAAGCCACCGATGGATGTTGTTGCTACCTCTGGTTGTGAGTTGTGGGAGGAACATTCGGTTGTTTTGTTGTGAAGTTGTGGGAAGGGGTATGAATTGTAAATTGTTTTTTTTAAGGTTGTACTTTGTGATGTTTGTGAGTTTTATGAAGTGCTTTGGAAGGGATACTCACTGGTGAGTTCTTTGTTTCAAGGTTGTACTTGCGTGTTGTGGGTTGTGAGTTTTGAAAGTAATAGTACCCATTTCTTTCCGACTTTATTAAGAAAAATCACACCTGTCTTTAAAATACACCTGTTAAATATATGTATATTTATGTATGTATATATATACATATATATATATATATATATATATATATATATATCTATATATATATATAGATATATATATATATATATATATATATATATATATAGATATATAATATATATATATATATATATATATATATATATATATATATATATATATATAGAAGACTTGTAGGAGGAAGTACATCTCAGGTGGTCCTTAAAATACATTTATTGCAACGTTTCAAAACACAAAGGTTTCATTTTCAAGCTGTAAAGACATAAAACAATAAAGTTAACATTAAAAGCGCTAAATTACAAATAAAAGACATGATGCAATATAAAGAAAATAAGATATAAAAAAAATAAATAAAAACTAGTTTAGCAGAACAACCATCAAGAGAGAAAGGAAGGACAGAAGTCAGAAGGAACAAACCAGAAATGGTTGGTTATTTTCTCACGTTAGGTAAAGAGTTGTCGAGGAAGACTGCTAAGTGTTCAATTGAGGAACAAGCTGTTTAATAAACAAGGACTCCAGAATTGTCAGTAGTTCGCCATTCGGTGCCCGTCCCAATATTTCAAAATCTTTGTATTGTATATTCTGCTTGCATTTATTGGCGTGATGTCTGATATTAGAAAATTCAGGATTAGCAAGTTTGTTACCAGTTCTATAGCTAACGCCCTTATGGCAATCAATTCTGACCCTCAGTAACCTCTGTGGGATCCACGTAGGTCCCAGATTACATCTAGGGCAATTAAACTTGTACTCAACACATGAGGTCATCAAAGGGTCAAGTTTATCCTTGAATTTAAACAAACTACCTAAACTGAGTGGGTTTGTTGGTGATATTAAATCTAATAGCTGGTATATAATCAAATATGAGTTTTCTTAGTGCATCGTAGAAATTTTTGTCATGGATTAAAGGTACATTTGCATAAAATGGAAGCTTAGGCACAGTAGGTAAGGAGACTTTTGGGATAAAAACGTTATTAAGAAGTTTACAAACATACCTGTGAAAAAGTGTAGTGGGAAAATAATTGTTGGTAAAATATTGACGTAAAAAGTTGATTTCTTCGTGAAAAAATTCCCAACTAGATGTCAATGAGAAGGCACGATGAAGTAATGTGGATAAAGAATTTAATTTAAAACCACAAAAACAGTGACTATAAAAATTTGAACCTAATCCTGTAAAAGTTCTCTTCCTGTAAACTGAAGTATTAAAATGATCATATTGTCGTAAGACTAAAACATCTAAGAATGGTAGTTTATTATCACTTTCGCACTCCATAGTAAATTTTATATTTGGGTGTGCCTATCGGATCTATTGATCCGATCTTCAATTCTAAAAATGGTTGCAAAATCTGGCTTACCTAGGAGTTTGAATTTCGTGTTGTCATTTAGAATGCTTTCAACCTTATTAATATAATCAGATTTATTCATTAACACAACACCTTTGCCTTTATCTGGGCGAGTGATAACTATGGTGTCATTCTTGGCTAGTTTCTTAAGTATGTACAAGTCTTTTCTGGAGAAAAAAGGAGTCCAATGGGTTGTAAGTTTGTTAAAGGTATTTTGTGCTAGAATTACGTACAAAATTACAGGTCCTAGCACAAAATACCTTTAACAAACTTACAACCCATTGGACTCCTTTTTTCTCCAGAAAAGACTTTGTACATACTTAAGAAACTAGCCAGAATGACACCATAGTTATCACTCGCCCAGATAAAGGCAAGGGTGTTGTGCTAATGAATAAATCTGATTATATTAATAAGGTTTTTGAAATGACAACAAAAAATTCAAACTCCTAGGTAAGCCAGATTTTGCAACCATTTTTAGAATTGAAGATCGGATCAATAGATTTTTAAAGTGTCTTAAAGATAAAAATATTATATCTGAAGAAAAGTACCATTCTCTCTATAGTACCGGTTCTATCTATGGCATTATGTATGGACTTCCTAAAACACACAAAGAAGGCCTTCCCATCAGACCTATACTAGCGTCATATGATACCCCGAATTACAGGTTAGCTAAGTTCCTTGTTCCCTTGCTTTCCCCATTGACAGAAAATGAATATAACATCAAAAATTCCTTCAACTTCAAAGAAGCCATACTTAGCCAGGACTCAGACCTCTTTATGGTCAGTTATGACGTTGAGTCTCTGTTTACCAATGTACCTGTGAATGAGACTATTGAAATTATTATTAAGAAACTCTTTCCTGAAACTGACTCCCTTTTTTATAATTTTAATAAGTCTGATTTTAAGAAACTATTGCAACTGGCAGTGCAGGACACTGCCTTCATTTTTAATAATAATTGTTACACTCAAATCGATGGTATGGCTATAAGTTCTCCATTAGGGCCCATATTTGCAGGCATTTTTATGTGCTCCCTGGAAAAGCACTTTTTAGACACCTGTCCTTTGACTTACCATGCGCTATTCTACAAAAGGTACGTTGACGATACCTTGGCGCTTTTTAAATCCAAGTAGTACGACGCTGAAAGGTTTCTTCATTTCATTAATAGGGCACACCCAAATATAAAATTTACTATGGAGTGCGAAAGTGATAATAAACTACCATTCTTAGATGTTTTAGTCTTACGACAATATGATCATTTTAATACTTCAGTTTACAGGAAGAGAACTTTTACAGGATTAGGTTCAAATTTTCATAGTCACTGTTTTTGTGGTTTTAAATTAAATTCTTTATCCACATTACTTCATCGTGCCTTCTCATTGACATCTAGTTGGGAATTTTTTCACGAAGAAATCAACTTTTTACGTCAATATTTTACCAACAATTATTTTCCCACTACACTTTTTCACAGGTATGTTTGTAAACTTCTTAATAACGTTTTTATCCCAAAAGTCTCCTTACCTACTGTGCCTAAGCTTCCATTTTATGCAAATGTACCTTTAATCCATGACAAAAATTTCTACGATGCACTAAGAAAACTCATATTTGATTATATACCAGCTATTAGATTTAATATCACCCCAACAAACCCACTCAGTTTAGGTAGTTTGTTTAAATTCAAGGATAAACTTGACCCTTTGATGACCTCATGTGTTGAGTACAAGTTTAATTGCCCTAGATGTAATCTGGGGACCTACGTGGGATCCACACAGAGGTTACTGAGGGTCAGAATTGATTGCCATAAGGGCGTTAGCTATAGAACTGGTAACAAACTTGCTAATCCTGAATTTTCTAATATCAGACATCACGCCAATAAATGCAAGCAGAATATACAATACAAAGATTTTGAAATATTGGGACGGGCACCGAATGGCGAACTACTGACAATTCTGGAGTCCTTGTTTATTAAACAGCTTAGTTGTTCCTCAATTGAACACTTAGCAGTCTTCCTCGACAACTCTTTACCTAACGTGAGCTGTTACCGGTCATTTCTGGTTTGTTCCTTCTGACTTCTGTCCTTCCTTTCTCTCTTGATGGTTGGTTCTGCTAACTAGTTTTTATTTATTTTTTTTATATCTTGTTTTCTTTATAATGTATCATGTCTTTTATTTGTCATTTAGCGCTTTTAATGTTAACTTTATTGTTTTATGTCTTTACAGCTTGGAAATGAAACCTTTGTGTTTTGAAAAGTTGCAATAAATGTATTTTAAGGACCACCTGAGATGTACTTCCTCCTACAAGTCTTCTATTTTTCGAGTTACTAGTAACCGCCATACCTTGAAAGAACATAATATATATATATATATATATATATATATATATATATATAGTATATATATATATATGTATATATGTATATATATATATATATATATATATATATATATATATACATATATATATATATATATATATATATATATATAATATATATAATAATATATATATATATATATATATATATATATATATATATATATATATATATATATATATGTGTGTGTGTGTGTGTGTGTGTGTGTATGTATGTATGTATGCATATCGCCTGTTTTTTTATCAAAAATTTATATTTTTATTTTTAAATTTAAAGAATTCAAAGAAGTTTTTTTTAATTAGTTTATATTTTAAAACTCTATTAAAAAGATTAAACTCGAGTTTCATTTCGGGAATTATTTTTATTTTTAAAAAATCCATTAAAAACTAAACTCACGTGGGATTTTGTGATTTTTTTTATTTTTGCGAAATTAATACAATACTAAACTTGTTTGTTTTAATGCAATTTTTTATTTATGTTTTAAACTCAATTTAAACGATTAAACTCAGGTTTGATTTCGAGAATTTTTCATTTTTAAAAAAGTCGATTAAAAAACTAAACTCAAGTTGGATTTTTGAAAAATTTATAAAATAAAACTAAACTTGAGTTTGTTTCTTGAATTTTTTTTGCTAAGCAATAAAAAAAAATTTAATCAGTTCGTTGTTTTTTTTTTTTTTTTTTTTTTGGTGAAGTGTTAATTTTGCAAAATCAAAATTCTATTTTTTTTAAATTTTTTTTCTTGTATTTATTTTGAAACGATACAAAAACCTGTAATAAAGACAATAAATTCTTATTCATTCTTATTATTCATTTGTTTCGTTGCTTAATTTTCACGAACTAAGAAAAACTACCTATTATGAAAAGATTTTTCTTCATTAGTTTATTTTGAACTAAAAAACTACCTATTTTTTAAAAAATTTATGTTTTCCTCAGTTTATTTTAAACTGAAAAAACTACCTATTATAAGATTTTTTAAAAAATGTTTTTCTCAGTTTATTTTAATTTGAAAAAACTACCTATTATAAAAAGATTTTTCTTCATTAGTTTATTTTAAACTAAAAAACTACCTATTTTTTAAAAAATTTATGTTTTCCTCAGTTTATTTTAAACTGAAAAAACTACCTATTATCAGATTTTTTAAAAATGTTTTTTCTCAGTTTATTTTAAACTGAAAAAAACTACCGATTATAAGATTTTTTTAAATGTTTTTTCTCAGTTTATTTCAAACTGAAAAAACCACCTATTATCAGATTTTTTAAAAATGTTTTTTCCCAGTTTATTTTAAACTGAAAAAACTACCCATCATAAGATTTTTTTATGTTTTTTCTCAGTTTATTTTAAAGTGAAAAAACTACGTATTATAAAAGTTTTAATGTTTTTTCTCAGTTTATTTTAAACTGAAAAAAACTACATATAAATTTTTTCAATGTTTTCCTCGGTTTATTTTAAAATGAAAAAACTAACCATTATAAAAAAAATTTCTTAGTTTCTTTTAAAGAGAAAAAAAATACCTAGTAGAAAAAATTCTAATGTTTTCCTCAGTTTATTGTTTTTCTGTTTATTTTAAACTGAAAAACTACGTATTATAAAAATTCTAATTTTTCCTCAGTTTATTTTAAACTGAAAAAACTACCTATTATAAAAAAATTTAATGTTTCCTCAGTTTACTTTCGACTGACAAAACTACCTATTTTATGTTTTACTGAGTTTATTTTAAACTGAAAAAACTGCGTACTATAAAAGTTTTAATGATTTCCTCAGTTTATTTTAAACTGAAAAGCTACACATTAAAAAAAATTCTCATTTTATTTTAAACTGAAAAAAACTACCTATTATAAAACTTTTTTATGTTTTCCTCAGTTTATTTTAAACTGAAAAACTACATATAAAAAATTTATTTTCTCAGTTTATTTCAAACTGAAAAAACTACTTATTATAAACATATTTTTGTTTGTATCAGTTTATTTTAAACTGAAAAAACTGAATATTTAAAAAATTAATAAAAAAAACATTTGAAAGTTGAGGACTGTTTTTTTTATTTGATCTAAAACTGCAGATTAAATCTCATCTAAAAAATAAATCTCTTCTAAAAAATTAATCTCATCTAACAAATAAATCTCATCTAAAAAAGTTGAATCGTCACAGACACACTTGTAAGTAAACCTGATATCAAATGGTGCATGTTTTTTTTGTGTGTGTGGATTTTTTCCCTTTTTTTTTTGGTCAGGTTTTCCAGCGTAACGAATCATGAAATTACAGCCCCCCAAAAACTTTGTAATTATATAATTAGCCTCAAAAGTTTGTAATGATACGAAAAAATACTTGCCCTGTAATGAAAAAAAATTACCTGTAATCAGACTGTGGGTAGTATATTTTATTTTACCTGTATATTATATAAATATATATATATATATATATATATATATATATATATATATATATATATATATATATATATATATATATATATATATGCAGAATTTTACACAATTACTAATAGACATGACCTAGTTCAACCTTCATTTATTATATTTTCATATAATAATAATAATAATAATAATAATAATAATAATAATAATAATAATAAAAAATAATAATAATAATAATAATAATAATAATAATAATAATAATAATAATAATAATAATAATAATAATAATAATAATAATAATAATAATGTGGCGCCGTGGAGGAGTGGGTTAGGTCGTCAAAGGACTTAAGTCAAGTTAAGCAACATTAGGGCTGGTCAGTTGTTGGATGGGTGACCGCTCTCCTTGGCGTTGATTCCTCGGGAAAGGATCTTTACCATAATTTCCTCAGTCTACTTAGCTGTAAATGAGTACCTATCCCTGATGGGGTAGGGTCCAGCTATGGGTTAAATAGCAAAACTCAGCAATGATGGAAAGAAAATGAAGGAATAAACGACAACGACGTAAATGGAACCTCTGGCAACAGAGGAGCTTCGTCCGGCAACCAGGTATTCAACCCAATTGAAGGGGAAGACGGTCAGGTACTTGGAGGTCGTCATCCAGCAACTGATCACCACAACGACAGTAATCAACAGCCTGAGATTGGAGCTACAGAAGCAGGAAGAAATGGACAAGAGAAGAAAATAAGGAATATGGAGATGCCACATCAGAAGCAACCCGACGGAGAGAGAATATAGAAGAAGATTGGTCAACATCTGGAATGAGAGAATAACACCCCCCAAACAGAGCAGAGGCTGGCAGACCAAGTAAGGAAGATAAAGAAAAAGAACTGGCTCTCCCCAACAGAAAGAGAAGAACTGGAAAGGGAAATGTCACACGACAACGAATTACACGAAGACGAACTGAGAGACGATGCCACAGAAGACGACAGGGAGGATGAGGTATCAAACAACGACACACGAAGAAACACCGACGAAGTAACAGAGAGGACGGAATGGGTAGAAAAGATTAGACAATGGATGGAGCCAGATACAGAGAGAACAAAGATCCCCTCCATGAAAGCCTACAACACCAAGAAATTAAGGGAGAAAACAAGTGAGGTCATGAAATAATGGGCATAATACACACCACCAGTATCACAGAAACAAATAACTTGGCATATGCAGGAGCAAGATTAGTAGCAGAACTGATGGGGATTCAACACCAACACCACCAGCACAACCAACCCAACAGAAACCAAAACAGCAACCTCCTTGGAAAAGGCGCCTGGAAAAGCAAGTCATGGTGATGAGATCTGACTTGAGTAAACTGAAAGAGATGGCAGAAAAAAGGCTAAGAAGCAAGAAAACAAGGAGGAACTCAACGAGAAATACAAAGTACAAGAGAGGGGACTAAACAACACAATAGAAGATGTAAAACAGAGGCTTAAGGCCAAAGCACATAAGATCCAACGGTACATGAACAGGAATAAGGGATACCAACAGAACAAACTATTCGGAACCAACCAGAAAAGACTACAGCCAACTAAGAGGGGAAGACAACCACCCAGAAATTCCTGAAGCCGAACCAAGTAAGAGACTCTGGGAAAACATATGGAGCAATCCGGTATCACACAACAAACATGCAACATGGCTCCAGGAAGTCAAGGAAGAAGAAACAGGGAGAATAAAACAAAGATTCGCAGAGATCACGACAGACACAGTCAGACACCAACTAAAGAAAATGCCAAACTGGAAAGCCCCAGGTTCCCGATGAAGTCCATGGATACTGGCTCAAAAACTTCAAGGCCCTACACCCACGAATAGCAGAACAACTCCAGCATTGTATCTCAAATCACCATGCACCCAAATAAATGACCACAGGAAGAACATCCTTAGTACAAAAAGACAAGAGTAAGGGGAATATAGCCAGTAACTACAGGCCTATCACCTGCCTACCAATAATGTGGAAGTTACTAACAGGTATCATCAGTGAAAGGCTTTATACAACTACCTAGAGGAGACAAACACCATCCCCCACCAACAGAAAGGCTGCAGAAGGAAGTGTAGGGGCACAAAAGACCAGCTCCTGATAGACAAAATGGTAATGAAGAACAGTAGGAGAAGGAAAACCAACCTAAGCATGGCATGGATAGACTATAAGAAAGCCTTCGACATGATACCACACACATGGCTAATAGAATGCCTGAAAATATATGGGGCAGAGGAAAACACCACCAGCTTCCTCAAAAATACAATGCGCCAACTGGAAATTACAACTAATGGAATTTACTAAGGCTTCTGGAATAAGACTAGCAGAGGTTAATATCAGGAGAGGGATCTTCCAGGGCGACTCACTGTCCCCACTACTCTTCGTAGTAGCCATGATTCCCATGACAAAAGTACTACAGAAGATGGATGCCGGGTACCAACTCAAGAAAAGAGGCAACAGAATCAACCATCTGATGTTCATGGACGACATCAAACTGTATGGTAAGAGCATCAAGGAAATAGATACCCTAATCCAGACTGTAAGGATTGTATCTGGGGACATCAGGATGGAGTTTGGAATAGAAAAATGCGCCTTAGTCAACATGCAAAAAGGCAAAGTAACGAGAACTGAAGGGATAAAGCTACCAGATGGGACCAACATCAAACACATAGATGAGCCAGGATACAAATACCTGGGAATAATGGAAGGAGGGGATATAAAACACCAAGAGATGAAGGACACGAAAGAATATATGCAGGGACTCAAGGCGATACTCAAGTCAAAACTCAACGCCGGAAATATGATAAAAGCCATAAACACATGGGCATTGCCAGTAATCAGATACAGCGCAGGAGTAGTGGAATGGACGAAGGCAGAACTCCGCAGGCATAGATCAGAAAACCAGGAAACATATGACAAATACACAAAGCACTACACCCAAGAGCAAATATGGACAGACTATACATAACACGAAAGGAAGGAGGGAGAGGACTACTAAGTATAGAGGACTGCGTCAACATCGAGAACAGAGCACTGGGGCAATATCTGAAAACCAGTGAAGAGGAGTGGCTAAAGAGTGCATGGGAAGAAGTACTAATAAAAGTAGACGAAGACCCAGAAATATACAGAGGACTGGCACAACAAACCAATGCACGGACAATACATGAGACAGACTAAAGAACTAGCCAGCGATGACACATGGCAATGGCTACAGAGGGGAGAGCTAAAGAAGGAAACTGAAGGAATGATAACAGCGGCACAAGATCAGGCCCTAAGAACCAGATATGTTCAAAGAACGATAGACGGAAATAACATCTCTCCCATATGTAGGAAGTGCAATACGAAAAATGAAACCATAAACCACATAGCAAGCGAATGCCCGGCACTTGCACAGAACCAGTACAAAAAGAGGCATGATTCAGTGGCAAAAGCCCTCCACTGGAGCCTGTGCAAGAAACATCAGCTACCTTGCAGTAATAAGTGGTACGAGCACCAACCTGAGGGAGTGATAGAAAACGATCAGGCAAAGATCCCCTGGGACTATGGTATCAGAACGGATAGGGTGATACGTGCAAACAGACCAGACGTGACGTTGATTGACAAAGTCAAGAAGAAAGTATCACTCATTGATGTCGCAATACCATGGGACACCAGAGTTGAAGAGAAAGAGAGGGAAAAAATGGATAAGTATCAAGATCTGAAAATAGAAATAAGAAGGATATGGGATATGCCAGTGGAAATCGTACCCATAATCATAGGAGCACTAGGCACGATCCCAAGATCCCTGAAAAGGAATCTAGAAAAACTAGAGGCTGAAGTAGCTCCAGGACTCATGCAGAAGAGTGTGATCCTAGAAACGGCACACATAGTAAGAAAAGTGATGGAATCCTAAGGAGGCAGGATGCAACCCGGAACCCCACACTATAAATGCCACCAAGTCGAATTGGAGGACTGTGATAGAGCAAAAAACAAAAAACAAAAAAAATAATAATAATAATAATAATAATAATAATAATAATAATAATAATAAATAAGAACAATAATAATAATAAATATATGTCAAACTTGATATAATACAGTTCGAAGAAGTTCTGCCATATTACCCAGAAATTCATCAAAATAATATATTACCATAACCCTCTCTGATACGTAACGTAGAACATAAATGTAACGCATTGTAATGTAACATTTATAAGATATGTACCCTTAATGGAAAATATTTGTTACACAACACACGTCAGTAGTAGATGGACTGTACCATGTTTGTAATTAAGGAGACACATCGGGAGTCTGTATTTTTATATGTATTCATGTATTCTCTCACAAAATCGTACAAAATAGTAATTTTTGTTTTGACCACAGATGTCACAAAACATCTATGTACATTTTGGTCAGTTGTGTACATGTGTTTACCTGTCCAGCTGTCTTGTTTGTCTATTTAGATATATATATATATATATATATATATATATATATATATATATATATATATATATATAATATATATTATATATATATATATATATATATATATATATATGTATATATATATATATATACATATATATATATATATATATATATATATATATATATATATATATATATATATATATATATATATATAATATATATATATATATATATATATATATATATATATATATATATATATATATATATATATATATATATATATATATATATATATATATATATATATAGATATTATATATATATATACATATATATATATATATATTTATATATATATATATATATATATATATATATATATATATATATATATATATATATATATATATATAGTATTTTTTTCCTCGTTTCTTATCAGATGATTCAATTTCTTTCAGAAATTGTACAACCTGCAACAAAAGCACAGCGCACGAATCCCTTTTCTAGCATTGTATGACATGATTTCTGGCGATGGATGGCACTTTTGACTCCTAGCAGCTTATGGCAACTTTGATGTCTGGCAATGAATGGCAACTTTGACTCTTGGCAACTCATGACATCTTGGAATCAAATCCTGCGCCTCATAGCCACAACATGGAGGCAAGACAGAAGTCGCAGATGTTGGCAATCGAGGAGGACATCTGTGACAGTTTTGCGTCAGAATCGTGAAACGGGGCAAAGGATATCCAACGAGATCTCATCAACGACCCTTCAGAAATGAGATGAAAACAGAAGGCTGTTCTATCCCTGTCATCCACTTGTCACATACACATCACCAGTACCCTGTCAAAAAATGTACTTTGGTCCCCTAGCCAAAGTCCCGCTAAGTATCAGAGCATGCTACATTTCCCATTTCATGTTATTTTGCTTTCATTTATTGCGTTTTTTTTTGCTTGCGGTGATGAGAAAGCAACATTAAGACCATCTTGATGACACTGAATTTCCTGTATACATTCCTCTGGTGTAAGTAGTGCCATGCACATTACAATTGAAGCTGAATATTAAGTACAATATTAGAATTGTTGGATAAGTTATAAGTCTCTGTTAGAAGTACCGTATTGAAGAAGTATGCAAGGTAGGATTAATAAATTAAACCTTTAATCTATAAGCTACAAAAATCATGGATGTCATAAAACCATTTGTCCAATATCTGTGAGCATATGGCAACTATGCTTGGCCTTTGCCTTAACTCAAAAAATGAAACCACTAGTAAGTAAGTAACTCAGTTAGCAGTTTTCTGGGTGCATATGGTAACCGTACATTAATTTGGAGTGCCCCATAGGGGTGTAGTGCCGTCAGTGGACCTCATGCGGTGCACTGTAGTCATTACTTAAGGTTCTTTGCAGCTTGCCTTCGTCCCCTAGCTGCAACCACTTTCGTTCCTTTTACTGTACCTCCTTTCATATTCTCTCTCTTCATCTTACTTTCCACCCTCTCCTGACACTCGATCCATAGTGCAACTGCGAGGTTTTCCTCCTGTTACACCTTTCAAACCTTTTACTGTCAATTTCCATTTCAGCGTTGAATAATTTCATAAGTCCCAGTGGTTGGCCTTTGGCCTAAATTCTATAGTCAACTCAACTCATTAATTTGGAGTGAAAAATCTAAAATTATTTTGCAACACCACTACGCATCTCTTAGACTCGCGGCGCTGCGCTCGGTATATGAATTATTAAGGAATTTCTCTTGTTAAAATTTATGCTTGTCTGTATCCATTTCTCAAATGTAAAATGTCAGTGACTGATTCCTACTTTTAAGCAACCAAAAAATTATTCTATTTGAATGTTAATTGCTCTTATTTCAATGTGAGCTGAACATGCTCGTGAAACTGAAGCTGTTACAGTATTAACATTTAAATTAAAAACATTCACACTCGACACTTGATCATCATTGAATAGAGACCTGACTTCTCCACACTTAACACTCATCTGTAAACTTTGATGAATTAAGAGAGCCAGTGATATCCAACATTGCAACATTTCACATTCTTTCTTCCATCTTACTTTCCACCTTCTGCAACAATTGCTTCACAGTGCAGCTGCGAGTTCTTCCTCCAGTTACACCTTCCAAAGCTCTTTACTGTCCGTTTCATAGGCCACAGCGCTTGGCCTGTGGCCTAAATGGTATATTGTGCTCTAATCTTCTATTCCACTCCAACTGTGGGTATCTTCTTACTTTTCTGTCCAATTCCTTCAACTTGGTCCAGTTCCATTTGGTTCTAATCATTTCCAGAAGACATAATTTTGAATGTCGAGACTTCTGTTTCAGGTCCAGATACAACACCCCACTCCACACCAACCACTGTCGCTGTGACATCAGATCCTCCAACAATGGTGTCTTTAACGGAGCTGCCACCGGTATCCCCAACAACGACTCTGGCTCCTACAAGCCCTCCAACAACAATGGAACCTACTACTACTCAACCACCCACAACAGTGGAACCCACTACTACTCAACCACCCACAACAATGGAACCCACTACTACAACCACAATAGTGGAACTCACTACTGCAACTACGATAGTGAAACCCACTACTACAACCACAACAGTGGAACCCACTACTACAACCACAACAGTGGAACCCACTACTACAACCACAGTAGTGGAACCCACTACTACTAAACCACCCACAACAGTGGAACCCACTACTACAACCACAGTAGTGGAACCCACTACTACTAAACCACCCACAACAGTGAAACCCACTACTACAACCACAATAGTGGAACCCACTACTACAACCACAACAGTGGAACCCACTACTACAAAAGCACCCACAACAACAGCTCCTGCCTGTGACTTTTCGCAGTTTGGAAGTACCCACACCATGCTGTTACCCCCGAAAGCGACCTGTACCGCCCACCTGAGTGGGGTCACTGATGCTGACAAGGCCATCATCCTCGCGACGCACAATAACCACCGTGTGACGGTAAGCAATGTTCTTGTTGCCTAAAAGGGTATGAATAACTATTGATTTTGATGGAGGAATTATTATTATTATTGGGTTTTCATCGTCCAAATGAGGGCTTGTGACTAGAGAGTGAATTCTACTGAGGTGACAGTCACAATGCTAGGATTTTGTAGATAGCATCTGAGCACAGTTATGTTCTAGCAAAGGGGTTTCATTGTCCAAATGAGGGTTCTACTACCAAAACTAAATTAGAATTGCTGGGAATTTGGGAAATTGTGACCTGTATCAGTCAAAACACCTTACAAACTATATTGAGAGTTCTCATAGCTGCCCGTGACAAAACTGCAATGAATATCAGGACTGGATGGATAAACCCGACACTTTGCATCTTACAAGAAAATAACAGAACACCTTCAAGACTTGAACCTTTCTCCCCCAGATCGCCAAAGGTCTTGAAACGAGGGGGGACCCTGGCCCCCAGCCAGCTGGGGCCAACATCAGGGAACTGGTGTGGAACGACGAACTGGCCAAGGTGGCACAGGTGAGTTTTGCAGGTGTCTGAGACAGGTTGAAGAAGTTGGAAAACACCTGTTTGCTTGACATATGTCGTTCCTTGAACCATATGTGTTGGATGGCCTTATTCTGTTCAGAAATATATTAGATATAATTTTGTAATGTATATTATAATTATTATATAATAATATATTATATAATATTATACATATTATATATACTATAAATATATATATATATATTATATATATATATATAATATATATATATATATATATATATATATATATAATATTGGAATGTACTTTTTCAACGTGTAATACAACAGTATAACTTGAAGATAAAAGGCCCATAAAACACTATTTTAACATTGCAACCATATATTTCAAACAAGTTAAAATAGTGTTTCATGGGCCTTTTATCTTCATATATATGTTACATAAAAGAGGGCTATAATTAATTATATGTTTAATATACCATTGTGATGTGATGTGCTGTGACTTTTTTGGAATGTGCAGACTGATCATTTTTAACTTCCCATGGAGACAGAGTCCGAGCGACAACCTAGAGATAGCTGATAAATCTTTTCTGGGATGGTGTGACACTAAGATGCTTACTTAAGCAGGTCAATGTTCGTTCTGTGGGTATGTGAGTTCGTGAGGGCTTGTTCAAGGTGCCTTTGAAAACTGGCTGTGACCAGTTAATTGGGGGGTTGACGAAGAGTGTGAATTCATCTGTACGTGTGCGCCTCTTCCGTTCATAAGGGCATGTTTAGCCAAGAACTAGGGAGACGGCTGCCTTGGAGAGAAACAGCCTGGATGGCTCTATAATGTATTTTTGTTTAAGTGATTTTCCGAGCTGTAATGGCTAAGTGCTATTATGCTTTAGCCAAAGGGATGGCTTGTTGTCTGTTTGACATTTTGTAAAGATGTTCTATTTCATTTAATCTTCTGACATTGTCTTTATAATTGTGTGTGCTCACTAGTGTGTTCTCCTGTCTTTTAAACAGGCGGTTCTAGTGAGGGGGCCGAGTGTCCTAGTGAGGGGACTGTATTTTGGAGAAGAGATAATTGGTGTGACTAATTACTGATTAAGACATTTAAATACCGGGGGGTTGTCTGTGAGACTTGAACTATTATCATTCCATTAATGATCCTGTAAGAATCTGAATTATTCAACTAGTACTTTACTTTGAATAAACGTATATATTTTTGTAGCTCCGACTCTAGTTTAATGACCTGATGGAATGGAGAGAGAGAGAGAGAGAAGGCTATGCCAGTGACTGCCTTGAGAGAGAGAGAGAGGGGGAGAGACTGAGTGTAACCAGTTCGCCTTACGCTATGGTTAAACACATACCAAATATGAAAACAGCAGTGGGGGGGTCGGCGATGCCCTCGCTGTTAATATATATATATATATATATATATATATATATATATATATATATATATATATATATATATATATATATATATACATATATATATATATATATATATATATATATATATATATATATATATATATATATATGTATATATATATATATATATATATATATATATATATATATATATCTATATTATATATATATATATATATATATATATATATATATACAGTGGTCCCCCATATTCGCAGATGTGTACCAGACCGGCCCCGCCCCCCCACAAATAGTTAGAATCCGCGAATAGTTGGAACCCCTATGAAAAACCAACTAAACATTTCTATACTTGGTTTTTTAATAGTTTTATCACAAAAAGTGCACTTTATAATGAAATTGGTTTACTTTTAATGAAGAAATTAACTTTCTTTCCCAATATCTTAAAAATAACTGCTTCCCAGACAAATTTTTGTTTAAAATGCTTAAGAAATGTTTGATGCCCGATTCATAGAGGTGTCAACGGTTTTGACAGTCCCAAAATTAAAAATGTTTGCTAGTTTCCCTTTTCTTCATGACAACCTCTTCAGAAAAAAGTTCCTGGCAATTATTCAAAAGGAATTCCCGGCACTGAACCTAAAAATCGTCCCAAAAAATCCATTAACTATCGGATCCCTGTTTAAAACGAAAGACCGCCTTAGTCCTCTTCTAAAATCTAATGTTGTATATAAATATACGTGCCCGAGATGTGATACTATAAGTGAGAATAGATTCTCACAGGGGCTTAAGTTTTATACCGGGCAGCAGATTAACAAACCCCGAACAGTCGAATATCAGAAACCACTCTAAATCATGTAAAACATATATTAATGATAAGGATTTTACTATTATAGGCCAAACGCAAAACGAAAACGACCTAACAACTTTGGAATCCATTATGATAAAAAGATAGTTCCGTCCTTAAATGCGCAATCCTCGTCTGTTCAGTTGTTCATCGCCTAGAGTGCTTGTTTATATTTTCTAAAAATTCTCTCATGTCACTGACCCTGTCCTTTGGCGAGGATAAGGTATAGAAATAGCCTTACTGTTTTACGTTATTTAGTTTATTTATTTTTTAATTTTTGTACACACATATCGTAATTTTTGTTTACTTTTTCTGTAATTTTTAAATAATTTTAATGTATCTGTACTGTACATAATTTTACCGCTCAGTATGTTTTTCTGTTTTAAGAGATTCATAATTTTTTAAATGTTCTACATTCTGATGTTGATGTTCATTGAATTTTTAAATATTTCGTAATTTTTATGAATTATGCAGTGCGTAGTTTTAATGTTCGTGTGTTTATCTTTAATTATAGCCTTGAGAATGCGACTGAGTCGTGAAACGTCGGCGAAATAAATGTACCTGAATACGAGGCCTTTCCCTATGGTTCCCCTGATGAGATATATATATATAATATATATATATTATATATATATATAATATATATAATAATATATACTATAGATGAGATAAGAGAGAGAGAGAAGACGAGAGAGATGAGAAGTCGTATCTTTCACGAACGTGAAGTAATTATATATGATCTTCATATCAGAATGATATACTATCTGAAAAATGGTTGGTATGATATTTAACGGAGCGCGCACCTTTTGATATCAGGACAACACCTGTGTCCATTTCCCAAACACCTGTGTGGAGAGAGAGAGATTAAATAATGTGTTTTATCTGGGGTATGTAATACTTACAGATGCGCCTGTCACATGGTTCATATATTCTAACATAATACTTTTAGTTTTGTGATAATGATTTTTTATTAATGGTATGATGCTCTCTCTCTCTCTCTCTCTCTCTCTCTCTCTCTCTCTCTCTCTCTCTCTCTCATTGTAGAGAGAGAGATAGGAAACAAAGGCTCTCTTCTACCGTTATATCTCTTTTCTACCCCACCTCCAGGCTTGGGCTGCCCAGTGCCCCAACGGGCATGATTCCTACGCCAACAGGAGGATCTGCTCCAGGAGTTATAGTGTTGGACAAAATATCTATTATTATTGGGGGTTCGACGCCAATACTGTGAGTGATATTCTGTTGTGTTTTTAGAATGTTTTTTTAGATTTGTTCAAAAAAATTTCTGAGATTTTTTTTATTTTATCAATTTTTTTTCAATTTTTTTAAGAAATTTTCTCAAAAATTGTTTTTATTTTGTTTTTATTTTTTCAAATTTTTTAAAGAAGATTTTTACAAAAATTCTAAGAATGCTTTTCAAGTTTTTTTCGTCTCTTGTGGGGTTAGGTTTGATGAATTGGTTGGTTTTGTGGTTTTTGTCAATGAAATCTAGTTTTGAAAAACTGTGAATGTAATATATTTGGTTTAGTTTTTTAAAAGATTTCTTTTTAATTTTTAATTTTTTTCAAAAGAAATTTTAAGAATTTTTGAAAAAAAAAATTTATTTGTTTCAAAAACATTTTTAAGAATTAAAAAAAAAATTATTATTTAAGAAAAAAAATCAAAAAAAAAAAAAAAAAATTTTTTAGAATTTTTTCAAAAAGATTTAAAGAATTTTTAAAAAAATTAGTTGGTTTAAGGTTTTTTTCAACATCTTTTTATCATCTCCGGTGGTTCTAGGTTTGACAAAGCGGTTGGTTTTGTTGGTTTTCCAAGGAAATATGGTTTTGAAAAACGAACTCTTTTTAGTAAAAGTTGATTTGTTTTGATTTTTATCAGGCCGTAGATTTTAGGGCGTTTTAATTTACGTTAAAAACAGGGTTGGCAATGATAAATCAAACATATTTAATCAATTGATTAAATCTTTGATTTTTTCATTAAAAAAAACATGAATTTAAAAAAAAATTTTCATTATTTTAATTTGAAAGCAAACAAAGTGAAAAACATGGTTTGGAAGTTAATAAGAAAACGTAAGCATTAACTGTGCTGCATCCATTTATTTTGGTATTAAAAAAAAATTTGCAATTACATACTTTAGGCCAAAACTGGAAACCTTAAAATACAATTTGAGGAAAAAAGGACTGAAAAAACATCTAACAAATGAGAAAAAAAAACAAATAAATAAATTTTAAAAAATCAAATAACTGAATTTTAATTTTTTTTATTTTGGGATTGAAAAGAAATCTAACAAATAAGAAAAAACAAATAAATAAAAAAATCAAGTCGCTGATTTTTAAAAATTTATTTTTATTTTAGTATTGAAAAAAAATCAAACAAATAAAAAGAACAAATAAATAAAAAAAATCAAATCACTTATTTTTTTTATAAACGAAAAAAATCACCAACCATGATTAAAAGTTAGGAATACAATGTTTAGACCTAATGCGTCAGGGGGACGTCTTGCACTTGTCCCGAGTAAGCTGGAGCTCGAATCACGGTTTGCTGTCTTTTTTCTTCTAACTAGTTCTTCTACTTCTTCAGGCATGGAAGAATGCCATAGACGCTTGGTATGCAGAAGTAGTCGATATGCCGAGCTATGTGGTAGACTCGTTCACGAGTTCCGTGCCCAGTGGAAGGGTCATTGGGCATTATACCCAGGTAAGCAATGGAGGGTGTGGGCATTATACCCAGGTAAGCGGTGGAGGCTGATATGAAGTGGGCATAGCCATTAATTGAACTGATTTGGGATACATGAAAATAATAATAGAAATTATGATAATAATGATAATAATACTATTTCTACTT
>NC_087224.1:4224423-4234057 GCF_015104395.2 Macrobrachium nipponense
AGAAATTCGAAAAAATACGATCGTATTTTTATCATTCTTTTCTTTTATTTATTTATTTTTACATTTTCTGTTCCCAGAAAGAATATAATAGTTTTTTTTTTGAAGACTTAGTAATAATATATACATCTACTAAAAAACTTGTGAATTTTAAGAGAGAGAGACTGAGAGAGAGAGAGAGAGAATGTCTTGAAAATATTAGATCATATTCCAAGAAATTCGAACCAACTACTATTTTTTTACAGTAAAATATATATATATATATATATATATATATATATATATATATATATATATATATATATATATATATATATATATATATATATATATATATATATATATATATATATATATATATATATATATAAGGCCTAGGGTTATGATTAATGATATATTGTCAATATGTTCGCTGTGACCTATTGGAATGTGGAGAAGCAACGACCCGAGAAAAGCTGATGAATGGTTTCTGTGGGTGGCGTGACATAAAACTGCATAGAAAGACAAGTCAATGTACGACGGTTTATGAACTCTTCTCAAAGCGCCTTTGGGAAACTAGTTGCAGCTAGTAATGTGAGGCGCTAACGAAATGTGTATTCGTATGTGCGTGTGCCCCTCTTCTATTAAAAATGTATGATACCCAAGTCTATGGGGGATTTGGCATAGAGGCATCTTTGGAAGAAAGACAAGATGCCGTGATGCTCTCCAAAGTGGTTTTTTGATAAGTGTGTGAAATAGTCTGGCTGCTTGGGTGAGTTTTGAACTGTTTTAGCCAAAGAGTGGCTTGTTATCTATTTGACATTTTTGTGGGAATATTCAATCTTTAATCTCTGATTGTTAGACTTGTGTGTGTACTTACGGGGTGTTTCTATGTCTTTGAAACAGACGGTTCTGGCAAGGAACCATGATGGGGGGACCGAGGGAGTCCCGATGGATAATAGACATTTTGGTGTGACTATTTACTGTTTAGACATTTTGATAGTGGGGTAACTTGAATTAAGTTAGTCTGTGAGACCTAATTGATTTACTGTGTTTTTTCATTGTTAATACATGTATTTTTTATAATGCAACTTTCTCATTTTGTTTACCTGTTAGAGTGGAGAGAAAGAGGTGAAGAGAGAGAGAGAGAGAGAGAGAGAGAGAGAGAGAGAGAGAGAGAGAGAAGGTCGCGAGCCGTTGGTTGTTTAGAGAGATTGTGTATGCCTGACGCTCGGAGTTACACGTTTACCAAATGAATAATGAGGTTCATAACCTCATTACATATATATATATATATATATATATATATATATATATATATATATATATATATAGAGAGAGAGAGAGAGAGAGAGAGAGAGAGAGAGAGAGAGAGAGAGAGAGAGAGAGACTCTCAAAGACCTATACATTCTCCAAGAACTTCTTAAGAGCTTTCACTCACTGGTAAAAATGGTCGCCCTTTGAAAATTATGGAAGTTATCAAACTGAAACTCGGGAGAGAGAGAGAGAGAGAGAGAGAGAGAGAGAGAGAGAGAGAGAGCAGGATCATGGCCTCAGACATAGATAGACTGTTTCATTCATATCAGTTTGGTTATTTCACATCTGTTAGTTTTTTCGTCAAAATGGGTCAGATGTCGACGCTGCTTTCTTGTAATTTCTTGACATTAACTGAAATTATGTTAATTTTATAGTTTATTTTTTTTTATTTATTTGCTTAGAATAATTTTTAAGGTATATGTATATATGTATATATATGTGTGTACACACATATATGTATAAATATTCATATATGTATATACATAAATATATATACACCAATAATATATCCATCTGAATATTATTATTATTATTGGTGTTGTTATTAGGGCTGTTATTTATATTGCACCACACTTCCCTGATACAGTGAAACAACCGTGACGACTGCAGTCACCATAACAACAGGAACAAACTCAAATTAACTGAAGCATTTTATCACAAGAGAACTAATAATATAACACTATGACGTCACTGAGTTGACTTCAATAGATGCCATCAACCACCAGACGCTCGCTCTAATTAGGTTCTACTTCCTATCTACATAACTACCTCCATTTCAAATGTAATTTTCGTTTTTGGTAGGAAAACTTAGTAGGTAGACGCCAATTAGTAGATGGATTAAGGAATCTACTTAATTATGACTTGGGGACTCATGAAGCTGGAGAGAGAGAGAGAGAGAGAGAGAGAGAGAGAGAGAGAGAGATTTGAATTTATATAGAATATTGATAGATATAACTTTCCTGAACTTATGACAGTCAGACAGACAGACAATAACACTCGTATTATACAGGTACCATAACCTATGTACAATTGTATCATAACAGGTACCATACCCTATAATACAACTGTATCGCACAGGTACCATACCCTATAGTACAACTGTATCGTAACAGGTACCATATCCTATAATACAACTGTACATGCAGGTATGATACCAAATAATACAATCGTATTCCACTCCTGTATAATACAGGAATCATTCCAAATGACTTACAGGTATTGTACGAGTATACCTGACCAAAAAAAAAAACACACACATTTTTAGATTGAATACCAGCAGTATAAGTGACGAATAACTCCCATCTATGGAGTGAAACAGTACAATTCACTCCTCTCTGAGTGAAATTATTCGCACCCACTCCCTCCCCACTCTCTCTCTCTCCCACTCCCTTTCATCCACATCCCTCACCCTTCAGGTTCATTGTGCCATAGATGAAGATTTATGAATCTTTGGGGGAAAATGAAGCCTTGGGAATGAGTCCTCTTTTGTCATAGCTTATTAGAGCGATGGGTTTAGCAATAGGGAGACGTGTTTGTGTATGTGTTTGTGTCTGTGTATGTGTTTGTGTTTGTTTGTGAGTTTAGGTACGTATTATGGTATGTGTATGTACGCATAGACAGGGATGAAAGTGGTAAGTGGCGTTTGTTGTAGTCTTTGTCTGTTTGTGAATAGGTTTGTGTAGGAATAAGGAGATGTGTTTGTTTGTTTTTGAGGTATATAGGTATATAGTATATGTGTGTATGTATGCATGTGTATTGTGCTGGTGAAGATTCAAGTCATATATACATGTATGTATATTGTGTGATATAGATATATATATATATATATATATATATATATATATATATATATATATACACATACAGATCCAAGACAATCCTCTTCTTTCCTCTCTCAGAGTAATTCAGATTCGACTCGTAATACTTATAAAGGAGATTGAAGTATAGTAAACAGCCAGTAAAATGGAATTCCTATTTGGTTAGCGAAATTCGCTTAGCTGTTTTCAAAAGAACTGGTAATGAAATCTCAGGGGGGCGAGGGGGCGAGAGAGAGAGAGAGAGAGAGAGAGAGAGAGACCTTCCTTACAGACCTTACATCTTGTTCGGGTTGCCCCAGGTCCCTCAGTGTGAGGCACCTCTAATGTCTACCAGAGAGTTGCTAGTACATCTTCCGGTATATTTTGCATCTTCCAATCTTGGATGGTCTGGGATGCAGTTTAGATATTTGTCGAGCTTATTCTTAAAACACATCTACGCTCACTCCTGATATATTCCTCAGATGAGCTGGCAACGCATTGAATAGACGCTGCATTATCGATGCTGGTGCGTAGTGGATTATGTCCTGTGTGCTTTCCTTATTTTTCCTGGTATAGTTTTGGGCACTATTAATCTACCTCTGCTTGCTCTTTCTGATATTTTTAGTTCCATGATATTTCTGCTATTCCTTCTATCTGTTTCCATGCCTGAATTATCATGTAGCGTTCTCTTCTCCTTTCTAGACTATATAATTTTAAGAATTGTAGTCTTTCCCAGTAGTCTAGGTCCTTAACTTCTTCTATTCTAGCTGTAAAGGACCTTTGTACACTCTCTATTTGTGCAATATCCTTTTGATAGTGTGGGTACCATATCATATGCAATATTCAAGTGGACTACGAACATATGTTTTATACAGCATAAATCATGTGTTTCAGCTTTTCTTGTTTTGAAGTGCCGTAACAACATTCCCATTTTTGCTTTACATTTTCCCACCAGAGTTTGCTATTTGATCATTGCATAACATGTTCCTATTCATCATCACACCAAGGTCTTTAACTGCTTCCTTATTTGTGATGGTCTCATTATTAGGTCCCTTATATGCATATAGCTTTCTTTCTCTGTCTCCATAATTTATTGATTCAAATTTATCAGAGTAAATACCATCCTATTTACCTCTGCCCAATCATATACTTTGTTAAGGGTCTCTTTGTAGCGCGTTCCTATCTTCATCACAAGTAATTTCTCTACTTATTCTTGTGTCATCTGCGAAAACTAACTCACTACCGAATCCTTAACATTATTGTCTATGTCTTCAATCATAATAACAAACAGTATTGCAGCTAACACCGTACCTTGCGGCACACCGGATATTACCTTGGCTTCATCGATTTCTCGTCGTTTGCAATAACTATCTGTTTTTCTGTTGTGTAAAAATTCTTTTAACCATCTTCCTACTTTATCCACGATATTGTGTTTTCTAATTTCTTCGCTAATATATTATGGTCTACTTTATCAAAAGCTTTTGCAAAGTCTAAATAAACCACATCTGTTTCTTTTCCGCTTTTCATATTTTTGAATATGTTTTCACGGTGGACTAACAGTTGGGTTTGTGTACTTTTTGCCGGGTACGAAACCATGTTGTCCTTTATTAAACAAATTATTTTTTATTAAATGTTTCATAATATTTTTCTTCATTACCCTTTCATACACTTTCATAATATGTGATGTTAGACTCACAGGCCTATAATACTTGCCTCTAGTCTTGATCCACTTTTGAAAGTAGGGGTAATATATGCTAAATTTGTGCTCATCATATATCTGCCTGTATCTACACTTTGTCTCAATAATATTGCAAGTGGCTTTGCGATAGAATGAACTACTTTCTTTAACAAAATAGCAGGAATTCCATCCGGCCCTGCAGCAGCTCCATTTTTAATTTCAATTAATAGCTGCACAATATCAGCTTCATTAATATCTATGTCAGCTAAATATTCACTATTTCATCCTTACTTCTATATCATTATCTTCATTATCTATCTAGGGGTGAATTCTCTCTTATATCGTTCGTCCAGTATGTTGCAAATTTCTTTTTTTCATTCGTTAATCTCCCTTCAAATTCTCAGAGGGCCTATTCTATTCTTCTTTATTCATCTTCTTCGCATATGAGTATAATAGTTTGGGGTTTTGCTTGATATTATAGGGTTTTTCTTCCAAGTCCCGTTTTTCATTTTCTTTTGATTGTATAATCTTTTGTTCTGCATTTTCTATCTTCTTTTTAGTTCTATAACTTTCCATGCATTTTTTTCTTTTGCAAGACCTTTTTTCCACTTTCTGATTTTCTGGAACAAGATCCTTCTGTCTCTTGGTATGCATGAATGATGTTTACTTTTCTTCTTCGGTATATATTTTTCCACTATTATCTCCAATATTTTATATAATATCTCCGTATTTACCCTTATGTCATCACTTACGAAAATGTTATCCCATCTTTGTTTAATTCTTCATTAATTTCTGACCATTTTATATTTTTACTGTAGAAGTTGTATTTTCCATATCCTTCCCACTTTTTTCATTTCTTGCTTATCTCTATTTTCACTTGCTTTGGAATGAACTGTTAATTCTATGACATTATGGTCTGAAATACTCGCATTATAAACTATTATTTTTCTTTAACATAATCATCTCGTTCACAAATACTAGGTCTAAAGTATTTTCCTTTCTTGTTGGCAGGTGATTTATTTGTTGAATGTTGTATTCTAGTAGCATATCTAATAGCTTTTCAAATTGCCTCTTATCTTCTGCACTACTATTACTCTCTTTTTTATATGTATAAGTACAACCACAATCTCCTATCGTTCTTTCCATTCTACGAAAGGCAAAGTTGAAGTCACCAGATAGGAGAATAGTCCAGTCCTTGTGATTTCTACATATATCATCCAATTTTCAATTATTAAGTCAAACTCTTTAGTATTAGGAGGTCTATATATTACTATGTTCATCAATTTTTCAGATTCAAATTCTACCGCTATTAGTTCACATTCTGAGTTACTATATTTCTCATATATTTTTCCTTGTTTTTTGTCTTTCCCATATATTGCGGTTCCCCCTTGATTCCTATTTTTTCTATCTGATCTATAAGTTTGGAACCCTTTTATTTGATCATCATTCCCAGTCTCTTGGAATACCAGGTTTCACTTATATTCATTATATCTATTTTCTTTTCATTTTGGTTAGTTCTTCTAAGTACTCTATTTTTCTTTTGAGTTACTCGTAACTAAACCCTGCGCATTCATCACTATGATGGTTTGCGTGTTTTCTCCTTCATTTAATACTGATAGTAATAAGGATTTTCCCATGTCTCTTTCCTGTTCTGGTATGTTGTTCTTTTTTTCATTTCCAGAAATTCTGACATTAAAAAATCCAACTTTTCCATAATATTTGATCTTCCTTCATCATAATTATTAATTTTGTGTCTGAATCTGCAATTTTCTCCGTTTCTGCAATATCCTCTTGCATAATAAATACAGTTATTATCTCTTGAGTAGAATTTCGGAGCTGATGCTTTGAAATTTTTTGCTGACACCTCTGCATATCTCATTGGTGGTTTTTGCTTTTCTCTTTACCTGATATTCTTGATTTCTCTCTTTATTTGTTTCTTTCTTATTTTGGATTTTATTACTTGGTTGGTTATTTATTTGATTAGTTTCATGGCTACAGGGTGCATATATTTGCATTTTTGTCGAACTTACATCCTTTCCTTCTTTTTTAGGTTTTTACATATTTTTGGATGCAGATCTCTGCAATCATCCCCATATCCATCTAAGTATGCATTTACCATATATTTCATAGTTTTTGACATATCTTAGGATGTTTGTAGTAACATCTTTCTCCAAATCTGCAATTCCCTCTTTTTAAAAGGTTGCAGATTTTGTCTTTCTTGTCTATTTTTTCCTCTTTCCCGTCATTGTATAGATCTGGGTAGAGCCTCTTCGGGATTTGCTTTTCTGTTGTCATATCGTAATTTATTTTATTTCTTCGTAGGTATGCTGCTTTATTGCCTCATATGTAGTATCAATGAGTATCTCTGCATCCATACTTTTATCTTGTTCTTTGTTTTCCTTATTTTTTTCTGTCATTTCATTTTTGTTTACTTCTCTTGCCGTTTTCCTCTTTCTTCTTCTTTCTTCTTCTTCCTTCTCTCTTCTTCTTCATCCTCAACTATTTGTACATTCAATCTTGATTTAATAACATTGTCTATCCATGATAGACATGTTGAACAAAAAATTCTTGTATCTTTTCTCAAATCTTGTATTACCTCAGCACACTGTGGATGGGTCGGAATGTTGCATGCAGCACATTTTCTGATTAGGTTTTGTGGATTGACTATGCTATACCAAACCTTACACAGTTTTGCATGCTTTTGGCATTCTTTTTCCTAATGCATCAATTAGTATATTCACAAGATTCACCTTATTCATTTTCTTTGTCGGAATATGTTGGTTTATGTATATTTTCTTTATGAGTCTCTTGACCACTTGGATTTTATTTGGAACTTCTTCAATTATTTTCAAGATGTTTTTCATTAGATTTGTTCCAGTTTGAAGGATTATATCCTTCTAATATATCTATGGAATGCTTTTGTATCTTTTTGGTTAGGGACTGTTGCTGATTTCATAGATGAGAAATGCAGTTCCCTTCCTGCTACCTCATCGTATTGCGAATCTGCTAAAAGGCCAAATTACGCCACCTTTTCCCGCAGTTGGAACTTACTGCCATCTTGTTCTGATTTATAGTATTACACTTGATAAACTAACTTAGAAGACGCTTTATCCTACTATTTTCACACTAATCTTATCACAGATAGTTCACGAACACTTCTAGATATTTCTCAAATTCTAGTCGTATGTTATGCTTATGATATCTGTTGATTATTGTGACTTCACGCGGGTACGTCTCACCAAGCAAGAGAGAGAGAGAGAGAGAAGGGGAGATCTTAAGAAAGAGAGAGAGAGAGTTTTTACGAGACAAAAAGATAGGGTTATCTTGAGAGAGAGAGAGACAGACAGACAGACAGACAGACAGACAGACAGACAGAGGTCTTAGTAGAGAGAGATAGAGACAGAGAGGGAGATGTTAAGAGAGTGAGAGAGAGTTTTTACGAGATAGAAAGACAGGGTTATGTAGAGAGAGAGAGAGAGAGAGAGAGAGAATTCAACACGAATTCAAATTGGAATGAGTTACAGGCTTAACAACACTTGAACTAGGACACACACACACACACACACACAGAGAGAGAGAGAGAGAGAGAGAGAGAGAGAGAGAAACCTTCTCGTTCCATGAAAAGGTGAAATATTAATCCGCCCCAAAAAAATTACAAAAAAAAAAGCCGCAGGTATCGTTTGTCATAAATCATAATTCTTTTCGTATCCAACATTAATGAAACTCATAAATATGACTTATGGGATGCCGTGACGTCACAGATCTAAAGAAAAATCGTGAGATTAATTTTAGGGAAATTTGAATGAATTAGGACGCATAGTATTTTTTTTTTTTTTTTTTTTTTTTTTTGCTTCGTAGTTCCTTGTTTGGTGAAATTTGACTGGAAATATATTAAGAGTCGTTTTTAACTGTTCAATAATACTTTCGTTCTTAAGAGAAAGCTAAGTTAGAAAGGCAGGAGAAAGTTAGGTGTACTTTCTTTATAATGAATCTTGAAAGTACCTTGAATATATTTAATTTATATTATATATAATTTTGTTTTTATTTTGTTTTTTTATTTTTCATATTCTTTATTGATTTAAGTTCCTTTATAATATTTTTTGGATACATATATATATATATATATATATATATTATATATATATATATATATATATATATATATATATATATATATATTATCTGACCAACCCGGCACTGCCAGGGATAACTGAATAACAACCGACAAGTTCTCTCTCTCTCTCTCTCTCTCTCTCTCTCTCTCTCTCTCTCTCTCTTTTCCAAACCACCCCCTTTTGGTTGCCATTGATGGCTTAAACAACCCCCCCGCCCCACCCCCGCAGTCTTTTTTTTCCAGATAGTAAGTCATATGTATACCGAAATTAGCTACTGTAACCATAGAAAAAAACAGAAATTGGCAACCGTGGCTGACTTCTGCTTCATAGCCACTAGTTGGAAAAAAAAAAAAAAAAAAGCTTGTCAAGGTTGAGGGAAAGTTGTAGGAGGAGATAGAATGGGTGAGGGGCGGGTGCTGTAGGACCAGGAATCCTTAGGAATAGGATATGACAAAGGATTCCTCCTAATCAATCATCATTCCAGATCCAGTTTAATTAGAGACTTACCTCGACTTAACTGGAATTCTAAGGAAGTTTAAGTGGGGCCCGACGTCTTGGGTTGGTAATGCAATTAGATTGAGCTTTCTTCTACTCCTTCTTCTTCTTCTTCTTCTTCTTCTTCTTCTTCTGGAACGAGATATTTGCCTTTTTCAAAGGAAACTGAATTAGTTAGGCCTAAGAAATTCTACTCCGATTGAATTTTTTTTTATGTTAAAATTGAGGATAATAGTGGCAGATATATTTGAGGACAC
>NC_087224.1:4234557-4239557 GCF_015104395.2 Macrobrachium nipponense
TGGAGACAGAGAAGGAAAGCTATATGCATATAGGGGACCTAATAATGAGACAATCACAAATAAGGAAGCAGTTAAAGACCTTGGTGTGATGATGAATAGGAACATGTTATGCAACGATCAAATAGCAATTATGTTGGCAAAATGTAAAGCAAAAAAGGGAATGTTGTTACAGCACTTCAAAAGAAGAAAAGCTGAACACATGATTATGCTTTTATAAAAACATATGTTCGTAGTCCACTTGAATGTTGCAATATGATATGGTACCCACACTATCAAAAGGATATTGCACAAATAGAGAGTGTACAAAGGTCCTTTACAGCTAGAATAGAAGAAGTTAAGGACCTTGACTACTGGGAAAGACTACAATCCTTAAAATTATATAGTCTAGAAAGGAGAAGAGAACGCTACATGATAATTCAGGCATGGAAACCGATAGAAGGAATAGCCGAAAACATCATGTAGCTAAAAAATCAGAAAGAGCAAGCGAGGTAGATTAATAGTGCCCAAAAACTATACCAGGAAAAATAAGGAAAGCACACAGGACATTAATCCACTACGCACCAGCATCGATAATGCAGCGTCTATTCAATGTGTTGCCAGCTCATCTGAGGAATATGACAGGAGTGAGCGTAGATGTGTTTAAGAATAAGCTCGACAAATATCTAAACTGCATCCCAGACCATCCAAGATTGGAAGATGCAAATTATACCGGAAGATGTACTAGCAACTCTCTGGTAGACATTAGAGGTGCCTCACACTGAGGGACCTGGGGCAACCCGAACAAGATGTAAGGTCTGTTAGGTCTGTAAGGTCTCTGCTCTCTCTCTCAGTTTTTATTGTAATAAATTTTTTGTGGAGGAATCTCTCTCTCTCTCTCTCTCTCTCTCTCTCTTAGTTTTTATTGTAATCAATATTTTTTAGAGGAAACTCTCTCTCTACTCTCTCTCTCTCTCTCTCTATCTCTCTCTTTTTTTTTGTTTTTTATTGTAATCAATTTTTTTGTGGAGGAATATCTCTCTCTCTCTCTCTCTCTCTCTCTCCTCTCTCTCTCTCTCTCTCTCTCAGATTTTATTAATAATCAATTTTTTGTGGAGAATCTCTCTCTCTCTCTCTCTCTCATCTCTGCTCTCTCTCTCTCTCTCTCTCTCTCTCTCTCAGATTTTATTGTAATCAATTTTTTGTGGAGGAATCTCTCTCTCTCTCTCTCTCACTCATCTCTCTCGCTCTCTCATTTTTATTGTAATCAATTTTTTGTGGAGGAATCTCTCTTCTCTCTCTCTCTCTCTCTCTTCTCTCTCTCTCTCTCCTCTCTCTCTCAGAATTTTATTGTAATCAATTTTTTGTGGAGGAATCTCTCTCTCTCTCTCTCTCTCTCTCTCTCTCTCTCTCTCTCTCAGTAATTGTAATCAATTTTTGTGGAGGCTCAACTCTCTCTCTCTCTCTCTCCCCTCGTCCCTCTCTCTCTCTCCTCTCTCTCTCTCTCTCTCTCTCCTCGTTATTATTGTAATAATTTGTGTGGAGGAAACTCTCTCTCCTCTCTCTCTCTCTCTCTCTCAGTTATTATTGTAACCAATTTTTGTGGAGGAATCTCTCTCTCTCTCTCTCTCTCTCTCTCTCAGTTATAATTGTAATCCATTTTTTTGTGAGGAATCTCTCTCTGTCTCTGTCTCTCTCTCTCTCTCTCTCTCTCTCTCTCATTATTATTGTAATCAATTTTTTGTGGAGGAATCTCTCTCTCTCTCTCTCTCTCTTCTCTCTCTCTCTCTCTCTCTCTCTCTCTCTCTCTCTCTCTCAGTTTTTATTGTAATCAATTTTTGTGGAGGAATCTCTCTCTCTCTCTCTCTCTCTCTCTCTCTCTCTCTGTAAAGATTAACGGGCAAAAAGATCAAAGTTTTTTCCAGGAATAAATTACAGAAATTGTTTGAAATGAGTTAACTTCACGAGACCTTCCAGCGACTTCGCTTTCCAGGAACCACCTGGAATAACATCGAATATTGTGTTATCCCATTACGAGAAGAGAAGAGGAGAAAGAGAGAGAGAGAGAGAGAGAGAGAGAGAGAGAGAGAGAGAGAGAGAGAGAGAGAGAGACTCTTCCCCGAAGGCTGAACTGATCTTTGAAATAATAAAGACAGATCATCCTATCCAATGTGACGTCTTAGAACTGAACGTCTAAAGATTGGCAAGGAGAGAGAGAGAGAGAGAGAGAGAGAGAGAGAGAGAGAGAGAGAGAGAGTGATCTCCCAATCAAAACCTTCCAGTCGACTGGAACCGTTGGCCGGATGCATCGTTATCGAAAGAGTTGTAAACAATGATATATCTGACCTTTGTGCAAAGGAGACAAAGGAGAATGTGACATTTAAAAAGTCCCCCTTTTAGTAGGTCTCCCTCTAGTTCCTCCTTCTCCTTTCCAGGTCCTCCAACTCCATTTCCAATCCCCGAACCAGCACTGGGATGGAGCAACAGGTCTCGTACCCCTCACAGAGGGCGAACCATTGGAGCGCCTCCCTGAGGCCGGTTCTGAGGGTCCTCCTGGCCCTCTGGAAGCACCACCGAACCATGTGGGCGAGGGCATAGGCGTCCGTTGAAGGGTAGCACGGCCCTCCGAGGAGCAGTGCAGGCGCGTACCAAAGCCACGGATCACTTCGTCTCTCGCGGAGACCCCAGATGGGCCTCTTTCCTATCTCTATCATCATGCCCAGGTCGATGACCGTCGCCTCGATGCCCCAGTAAGTGCAGTCGAGCATGACGTGGTCGGGCTTTAAGTTGTTGTGGCAGTAGCCAGCCTCGTGGATCTCCTCGGTGATCCTGCACACAGCCTTCAGCACCTTGAGCATTTCCCTGGTGCGGGGATGGCACCTCTCCACCCAGTCTCTGAACGACATCTGGTGGCGTTTCATGAGGATTCCAGGGGGCTCCAGGACGATCCCCACCACCCGAGAGACTGCCGTGGGCCATAGGCGGATCACGTGTTCCACTTCGGCGGTACAGAGGCCCAGGAACGATTGGCTCCTGTACACTTTGATGCACACGGCGGGCAGTCTCAGCGTCCCTCTCAAAGAGTAAACTTCGCTGTAGGATCCTTCGCCCAGCTTAGTCCCGAGGTAGGGCTCTAAGTCCCGCCATTTGAGCACCGGAATCCCCCCCGTCTCCTTCCACCGGTCGGTGGAGTCAGCTCTTTTCGAAAAGCCGTCATAGGTCAGGTCCCACAAAACGGAGGGCAAACGTGGCCATGAGTTTGGAGTCGGGAAAGTGGGAAAAGTTCCCTCTCCGCCCGTGAGTCTGGAATCTGGAAAGTGGGAGAACGTGCCTGTGACTTTCCAGGCCGGAAAATAGGCGAAGGCTTCCAGGGATCCTCAGCTGGAAGAGGCGGCTCGAAACTCCGGAAAGTGGGAGAACGTGCCTGTGACTTTCCAGGCTGGAAAATAGGCGAAGGCTTCCAGGGATCCTCAGTTGGAAGAGGCGGCTCGAAACTCCTGTCAGGAGAAGAAGAAGAATAGTACCTCCGCCTCCGTTTCGACTTCGTCCTACGGCGGCTCGGGGCAGATGGGTGGTGATTCGACAAGGAAGAATAAGAAGGGGAGGAAGAATGGAGCGCACGAGAACGAGGGCGTCTGTAAAAAGGGGAGAAAGACCTCGTCGGAGGGAATCCAGGAATAGTGGAAGAGATGAGAGAAAACGTGACACAGCTGCAGTGGTAATTGCCACAGGAATCGCAGCACGAGCTGCTGGACGTATAAGAGAGATGTATACGCTTACGCCAATGAGTCAGGGAGTCTTTCTTACGCCTGCAGAGGGAGGAACGAAAAGGAACGACAGTCTCTGGACGGGACAGCGGGGAGAGCAAAAGAAGGGATGATGAGGAGGTTAAAGAGGAAGTGGAAGACGATGGCGAAGAAACAGCGTCCCTACATGGATCGTACGCCTCCAGGGGCAGCAACGCAGCCAAGACAATGAGAGTGAAGGAAGTGAACCAAGTCTCCATCTCGCCTTCCTCCTTCGTCCTCGAAAGTCCTTCCTCTAGTTGCCTGTTCGGTTGCCCGTCCTCAGACCAGTCTCCCAGCGTCCTTCGCCCTGGAAATTACTCGGCTGAAACCACGTAGGAGCTCCCCTTCTGGGGACTTCTTCAGGAGGTAGCGTCCTATCGAATCTCCCCAGCAAAAAGTAGGCGAAGACGAGGCATAACAAACGCGTAAGCAACGACTTTAAATGCTTGTGCATCTTTGGGTAAACTGGAGGGATGGATGCATGCTTTGTCTTTTAATACGAGTCTCTGGAGAGATTTTTTCTCTTTTTTGCAAGAAATTTCAGATTCTTTTCGCCTCTCTGAGATGGAATCTCCCTTCTCCTGAACCTGACTTGTTGACGCCCATTGAGTAAGTGTTTAGTGAGTGTTTAGGGTTTAGTGAATGTTTAGTTAATGTTTACTGATTGTTTAGGGTTTAGGGAATGTTTAGTAACTGTTTGGTGAATGTTCAGTTAGTGTTTTGAGTTTAGTGAGTGCTTAGGGTTTAGTGAATGTTTAGTGAGTGTTTAGGCACTAACTAAACAGTGATACACACTCAATATACACTAACACTCACTACACACTTACACTCACTAAACACTCATACTTACTATACACACACTCAGTAACACTAAAACACTCACTAAACATAATACACACAAGAACACACACACACACATAATATCCCCTCAAGAGCTTACAAGCAGAATCATCTCCCCCCCCCCCCCCCCCCTCAAGATTAACACGACTGCAAAGCCGAAGTCTCCCCCGAAAGATGGGGGATAGAGAAGACGCCTGAATGGCCACAAAGGGTCGTAAAAGGCCTTAAATGGCCAGAAATGGCTTTGGAATGTCATTAATTCTCTGGGGACCATTAATATTCCCAGGGAGTGTGTATTTAATTTTGTAGGTGTTCTGTTGTATATTTGTAAATGGTTGTTGCTATTATTATTATTATTATTATTACTATTATTATTATTATTATTATTATTATTAT
>NC_087224.1:4244557-4274557 GCF_015104395.2 Macrobrachium nipponense
TGCTAGGGTTTTGTTGTTTTTCGTGTTCATTGTCGTCATCTGGGTTTCCCCCCACCCAAAACAAAAACCCCGGTTTCCCAATGGCTCCCCCTTACCGTTTTTCATTTACTCGCATGTACTCCCCCACCCAAAAACCCCGGTTCCCAAAAGGGTCCCCACCATTATCGTTTTTATAGGTTTCGGGGTTTTTAAACCGCCTGGGCGCCAAAACAAAGCGTCCGCCATCTTGTTTGTATTGCTCCGCCGATTCCATAGCAGACGAAACCGTGGTCAACTGAACTGTAAGCGCTCCCAGGTCTTATTCACTCGATATTTAAATGGTGAAACAAGAATACGATTACAACTCCAAGCATACCATTCAAAAGATTGAAGTTTCGTCAACATAATGTGATAGTATATGAAAGCCCCATACGAACTAAAATAAGCATGTGACGCTCTTCGTAAAATATGTTTTCAAGGCAGTTTTGAAATCCATTATGGCGGCTACCGTGTGGATGTACAGGTTCTGATCAGTGACGAAAATCATCTTTCCCAACCTTCCCAGCACTCATTTGAACAATGTTAGCGTATATATGTAACGTTTATTGATCTTACTCAAGATTGCAGTTGTAATCAGCACAATAAAACAACATTTTGTTGCCTATATTACTGAAAGTACAAAACTTGTTATTTCCGGGGTCATGGTTTGAACTGAATTCATTTTTACCTTGTAATTGGTGGTTTTTATCCTTACTGCCATCACAACTGAAAACTCCACAGTACTTATTTGATTGTTATTATACACATTTTGGTCTCAATTCACTCCACATTGCACTTTAAACAAGTTGCTTTCCTGGTTCCTAAGCACGCACGCCACAAACACAGTTACGAACAGCAGACGACGAAACTGCCAAAGTTTTATTCTCTAAATTGTTTACTTTACTTGTTATTTAGTTCAACTTTACTTTGTTATTAAAAATTCTAGTTTAATTCATGTATATTATCCCTTTTTTGCAACCAAATTACCCCGAAAAATTACAGATATTTCTAAAGTAGATACAATCCAATGTTTCTAACCTTGTCGTACATCTGGCTGCAGAAAACCATCACGGAGCAGACGAAGATTAGTGGATTATATTTTTTTTTTGCTAGCACTTTTCATTGATTTAAGTATATATTAGTAGTTTGATTTTTTTAATAACTGTACGCCAGAAATAAATGTAACCTTTAATGTTTGCATGCTAAGAACGGCAAAATCATCGTTGCCACATTACAAGAGGCTTCACACATACGCTGATTCATTATTATAAACTGTTCCCATGAATTCTAGTTGTCATAGTAATGCAATAATGATAAAATTGCTTTAATATTTATGTATATATACTTCCAATACCTAGCCTAATTTCACCAATTTCCACGTTTTATGTAAGTCTTAAACCCAGTTTGGAGGGTGAACACATACCGAATGGCAACAGAGAGAGAGAGACGAGAGAGATGAGAGAGAGAGAGAGAGAGAGGAGAGAGGAGAAGAGAGAGAGAGAAAGGAAGGAAGAAGGAAAGGGTGGCGTGGAGTGGGGGAGGGGGGGGAGAGGGTAGGTGAAGCTTTTACGCGTGTTCGTATCCATTTCTGCATAATGGAGTTTTTGTCTCTTGGTACAAGGACAAGTTTCGTTATTCTTTACGATTAGTGATTCACGATACCCTTATAAATTATGGCATTGGGTGTAATGCACTATAGCAAAATCTCGTTCTGATACGAGTGTTCGTTACAGGAATAGGTATTGCCCAAAAACGTGCTTGCACTGTCGCTGAAACCCATATAGGTATGCGCTTAGTTTGTCAATCAAGTTTTTTGTAATCAAGTATTTTTTACAAGGTAGCTATTGAATAAATTTGTATTTTTCTCAATCAAAACATTTGCCCCTCAATGCTAACTTTCCTCTTTTAACGACTATCTGGTCATTGCAAATTCGGCCCCATAATTTCTTGTGCAAAAACAGAGGCCCAGGAACCGAAAACGATTGCTTCACACTACGGCGATAATCCGGCAGTAAAACATCTTCATATATCCAAAAAGTAAATAATAAAGATATATATGCGCATTACGATTATAACAATTACATGAATAGCTGATAATCTGCATGAATAACTGGTAAACTGTTCTGCAAGAAAGTTGAGTAAAGCAATTATTTACAATAGGTACGAAAGCCAAGATGTCGTGACGTCATAATACAGGACTTAAACGAACGTTCTAATTCCAAAAAATAATGACTTAAATTTGAGTCAGAATCGAGTTACTTTTTCAATAACGAATATTTTCAAATTAATCATCATAGATATGTAAAATATTGATGTTTTACTATTTATTTAAAAAATTATCCAAGTGCACGCTTCGTCGTCTTCTTCTACCAAAACAGTTGTTTACTATCAAACGTCGTGGTAAGTTTCCGTGTTCCAATTGCTGTGATGAAAGTGCCCCAGCGTCTGTGGGTACAAGTGGTGTGCAGATTTATCACAGGAAATGGGAAGTTTATTGACACAGGCGACTCTGTAAACATCGAGATGGCGTTAATCTTCTAAATATTTCGAGTTGGAAGTAAAAATGTTGAAAGCGTTTTGGTGAGATTTGGACTGCCGTGTACACCCTTTTCACTACCCTCTGTTTAAATCTTAAAATTTGGCCTTAATTTCTAACTTTGGAGAAAATACTTACTTCAAAAGGAGAGTAGAGATCTTTAGCTCCGTTTCCCACCAACAACAAGTCGCGACTCATGCCCATCTCCGGTGTCAGGACGCGTTATAATGTACTTTTTTTGGGGTGGTACACATTGATCGTACATGGTCCACCCCTGTACCATGCAGTGTTTTACTATAATTGCCGGGAATGAAACATAGAAAATAAACCAAGTAGGGCGAAACACCGCAGTGAATCCATCGTCATCGCGTGGATCAGCCTTATTCACTCGATATTTAAGTAAACAACCGACTGGACTAGCCGAGCCATTTTCCACTGGATTTGAGGCAACCCTCCAAAAAAAAGGATTTTGACGTAAGGAAAAATCTATTTCTGGGCGATTGGCTCGTGTCGCCAGCGAAATATCCTTTAATCTATTATTTCTAGGGTAAATGTACTAACACATACCAGAGAATAAATAAAATAAAGAAAAAGGTCAGTATGACTGACTCGCTCACCCTCTAGGAGGGTGTCGGTATGAACACTAGGCGAGTGAGACCACTACCACGAGCCAAATGCCAATAGAAATCTCCCACTACAAAACCCTCCAAGAGGGGAGCCGTCCCACAGAGGGAGCAGCTCGTACTACTACTACACCATCCCATGCTGCGACTGCTGCGCCTCTAGTGGCCATCCTGAAGTTAGCAGACAATCTTGAGCGAAGGGATGGGTTAGGGGGGTATTCGCTGGCGACACGAGCAATCGCCCAGAAATAGATTTTTCTTACGTCAAAATCCTTTTTTCTGGGCTCAGCTCGTGTCGCTTGCGCGAAATCGTACCGAGAAAGCAGCACAAGATTGTAAACAAAGTAATAAAATATAATAAAACAAAATAGGTCTCAATAAAAGATACAAAATAAAAGAATGAATATAATTGCTAAAAGATACAAGTACACAGTAAAACAAAATCAGAATTATGCTTAAATTACCCTTAAATCTAATTATGTTAATAATATAAGGTAATTTACATATATACAAATAGTACAATGATTACCTATCACAATAAATCTGTGTAACAACTGTATCAAAAATAGAAATAGCAATTAGTATAAATTTACATAAATATTGATCAATGATAAAATAAAATATCTTAGGAATGTATATGACTTAATATACAAAACCCGTAACCATTGCATTATGATGTATCCCCTAGCATAAAAATAAGGGGATAACATCTATGAGATCAGTATGGTAATCAGATGTGAGTGTCCCTAACCAGACAAAAGGGGCACTATACAATCATAAAGCAGCTAAGACACAAGGTAAATGTTAATGAACAAGGCAGGAATAGACGAACTGGTTGGGTGAGGCAGTAGAAAGGAGGACTGAATCTTCTACTATAATCTAGCTAGAGTCGGGGAGGAACTATGGTTACCCGCTGCTACTGCTGGGAATTTCAGAGCTTCCAAGGACTTAAGGTAGTGACGTTTGAACACTGTCGGCGATTTCCATCCGGTATACTTCTTTAAATCAGCAAAATTTATATGTTGGAAGTAATTAATTGAGGTGGCTACTGCCCTGACATCAGTGCTTTTGGAAAGGAGTCAGGATTGGCTTGTTTGATAAAGTACAGGATTTGTTGCCTGATGCTATGCCTAGAAAAATGGATATAGTACCACCTTTTTCCCTCCTAAAGAGGGGCCCCGATGAGGAAGAGGAGGTCCTGGATAGAAAGGCTCGTAAGGTTGAAACCGGACAAAGGGAAACATCTTGTGGAAGGGGTAGTACCTTCCAAGGTTCCCACCTCATCAAAGGATCTTCATTCTTTGCTAAAAAGCTACGTTCCGGAGAAAGTAGCACTTCCCCCGTGGGAAGAATTGAATATGAATCCTTGGATCTCTATAAAGCCGACAGTTCTGAAATTCTTGCTCCTGAAGCTAGGCTTAATAAAAACAGAGTTTTTCTTAGGAGCATCATAAACGAGCATGTGTCATTATCGGTTTCGGAAGCCAGTTTTAGAACATCGTTTAAGAACCATGAAAACTGACGTAGGCCTGACAGAGGGCCTAAGTCTAGCACATGCTTTAGGAATAGACGAGAAATAGGTATCTGTCAAGTCTATGTTAAATCCAAATTGAAATATCTTTTTCAATGCTGACTTGTTTGTCGTAATCGTGCTAGCTGCTAAACCCTTTTCAAATAAAGATCTGAAAAAGGATATAGCAGAATTAACTGTCATGATTCTGATATCTGACTCTCTCAGGAAGATTGCTAACTTTTTGACGGCAGCATCATACTGCCTCAAAGTTGAATCCCTTTTATCGGATTCCAGGAAAAGAATATTCTGAGGGTCAATATTCGCATCTCTTTTTGCCGCAAACTTCATGAAATCCATAAAGTTAGGGTTTTGAGAATCCCTGAGGAAGCGAACACAGTCTTCGTTTGTACTGATCTGGGAGAGCTTGGGATGGGACTGGGGATCCGAAGGGGACGAAGACCCAGTTCCAGGATCAGGGGGTGTACCAATTGCTCTTCGGCCAGTCTGGGGCTACTAGAGCCACTTGACCCTGAATGTCCTGAGTTTGTCTAAGACCTTCATAAGGAGATTCACTGGAGGAAGACGTAACAAATCTTCTCCAGTTGTTCCAGTCCAGAGCCAGGGCGTCCGTGGCGTAAGCCAGAGGGTCCAGGTTGGGGGCTACATAACACGGTAGTTGTGGTTCGCTTGTGATGCGAAGAGATCCACCTGTAGCCCTGGGACTCTTTGAAGGATCCATTGGAACGAACTCTCGTCTAGAGACCATTCCGACTCTAGGGGTACTGATCGGGATAGGGCGTCTGCTATGACGTTTCTTACTCCAGCTATGTGTGTGGAGGAAAGATGCCAACTGAATTTGTCTGCCAGGGAGAAGATGGCTATCATGACGTGATTTAGATGACGTGACTTGGAGCCTCCTCTGTTTATGCAATGTACTACCACTGCGCTGTCCAAGACTAGCTTTATGTGGGAGTACCTTGGTGGGCGTAATCTTTTTCAGAGTCAAGAAGACTGCCATTGCCTCCAGTACGTTTATATGGAATTGACGGAACTGGGGTGACCAAATTCCTTGCACCTTTTTGACCTGGGAGTACCCTCCCCAGCCGCTTAAGGACGCGTCTGTGTGGATGGTAATCCCTGGTGGAGGGAACTGAAGAGGGACTGACACTGACAGATTCTTGACTTTGCCACGGCCGAAGCCGGTTCTTTAGAATCAGAGGTACTGAGGATAGCTTGTCCCTGGACCTGACATTTGCTCGAGAGCGCCAGATCCTGGTTAGATCTTTCAGTTTGGCTTTCATTAAGATGTTCGTTACTGAAGCAAACTGGAGAGAGCGAGGATTCTTTCCTGAGCTCTCCTCGATGCTAGTTTGTGACTTAGAAATTGCTTGACTGACTTCGCTATTTCTTTCCTTTTGGTGGATGGAATCGACAGAGTGTGTGAGGATAGATTCCATGAATGCCTAGCCACTGAAAGTTTGACTCTGGGGTGAGTCTGGACTTGGATCTGTTATCTTGAATCCTAGATATTCTAGGAATTGGATCACTTTCAGTGTGGCCTTGTTGCATTCTTCGGACTGATGGGGCCCAGATCAACCAACAATCGTCGAGATACGCTACTACCATAATCCCTTGAGCTCTGAGCTGTTGCACTACTACTTCCGCTAGCTTCGTGAACACCCTGGGTGCCACGTTGAGCCCGAACGGGACTACCTTGAAGGAGAACGTCTGGTCTCCTATCTTGAATCCCAGATACGGACGGAAGTGTCTTGCAATAGGGATATGATAGTAGGCCGTCTGTAAGATCGATAGAGGTGGTGACGGCCCCACGGGGAAGTAAGGTCCGCACCTGTGAGATCGTGAGCATCTTGAACTTGTCGCAGCGGATGGCTAAGTTTAAGCGGGACAAGTCTAAGATTACCCTTCTTTTGTTTGAGCCTTTCTTTGGGACGCTGAACAAGCGACCTTGAAATTTTAATCTCTTGACTTTGACTATAGCTCCTTTCTGAAGGAGGTCCTCTGCGTACTCTGTCAATTCCTTGGAAGGAAGTTGACGGAAAGGTCTGGCTGGAGGTGGGTTCGTCAACCAGCTCCAACCCAGCCCTTTTGACACTATGCTCTGAGCCCACTGGCTGAAGTTCCACCGGTGGCGAAAGTGAAACAGCCTCCCTCCTACCTGAAGTTCCTCATTGGTGGTCTTGGTAACCCCTCGACCGCCTCTGAAGTGCTTTCCCCTATTGAAGGGGCCTCCCGATCCTCTCCCACGAAAGGACCCGCTTACCTCTGCCTCCCTTGTTCGAGCGGTCATACTTCTGAGAAGCTTGACTCTCGAAGGCTGGATTGTAAGCTGAGATGAGATGGCGTATGAGGTAGGGTTTGAGCTGAGGGGATATCACATAAATAGGCTGTGATTGACCTTTAGACGTGGAGGGCTGAGCTGTCTGCACTAACGGCACTGTAGGAACTTGTTGAGGGAAGCGCGGCTGCTTCTTTTGGTAAGGTTGGAAACGTCTAGGCTTCCTTTGTCCCTTACCTTTTGGTGTCAAGTCTTGCCTTCTCCTAGCCGTAAGACCCCAACGGTCCTTAAGGCTTTGGTTCAACCTCGTAGCCTCTGCTTGTACTTCCTTTACCATAGCCTCTGGGAAGAGATCTGCGCCCCAGATGTTAGAAGAAAGTAACCTATTCGGTTCATGCCGAATGGTTGCCTCTAGCAATACATGCTTTCTGCCAATTTGTTCTAGCAGTGGCAAACTCGAACATGTCTGACTGCACCGTTTGAGTCAGGGCTTTGGTCATAAGCTTAAAAATTGGTTCTGAACCATAAGCCATGGTTGCTACCTCAGACATAGCCATCAGGTTGATGACCTGGCTAGTCGTGTTTTCGAGTCAAACTCCGCTTGAATAAGACTATCAGGGAGCCTGGGCAGCTTTTCACCAAACTGCTCCATAGCACAGTCAGGTTTGAGTTTGCCAGCTGTGAAAGTGTTAGGCAAGTCCTCCCATAATTCTCCAATTGACGGGAGCAACGGAGAAGTGGGGTCTGCTTCTTTCAGCTGAGGCATGGGTTCCCCTTTCTGAGCTGCTGAGATGGTCGACCTCGCTATCTTGGTAAGGAAAGGGAGCGGGGTAACCTTCGTCCATCGTGAAAATGGTAAAGGACTTTTGAATGGTTGGATCTTGGTATTCGAACAGTCCATGTCGTCATAGACATCTAAGCCATTCTCGTTGGCCTGGTCCGAGAATAGAGGACTGTCTCCTTTGGTACCCTGTCATCTCTAACCATAGCCGAAGGCGTGAGCCTAGCGTAGCCTATGAAGGGAGGCTGTAGGCCTCCGGGTAGAACTCGAAGTCCTCTATTCTTCGAGTTCCAAACTCCGGTATGGAGATGAGACCATCTTGGAAGGGAGCATATGACGCTACTCTCCAAGGATTGTTCATGGAGAAAGCGCGGCAGCGAGTCATACGGGGGAAGCTGAGATCCACTAGTGTTAGAGGTTGAGGGAGAGGCAAGAGGGGCTTTCTCTTAGGCCGGCTATAATAGTATCCTGAGAAGTTATCCTATCCGACAGGCGAGATATCATTTTTTTTCTATGTTCCATACTCGTCTTAAGGGAGCCTACCAAGTCGACCCACCTGTTGCAACAGGCCAGCATTGGTGTCCAGAGCCGGAGCTGCTGCGGAGGTGGAGGGGAGACTCTGAATAGGCACCAAAGGTAGTGGAACTGGTGATACTGCCGGGGTGCGAGATTTCTTCTTAGGCTTACTCTTTGAGGACTTTGAAGCCGGAGCTAGACCCTTTAGACCTGTCTGGCCGGGATTACGAGCCGGAGACTTACGCGAAGAAGAAGACGAGGACGTCTTCTTCGAGGACGATGACGTCTTAGTCAAGGTCATATGCTTAGACTTGATCTTAGGCCTAACCGAAGCCTCTGGAGGAGTATATAACTCATCACCGGTAAAGCCTGGGAAGGATGGTGAAGTTGCAGGGGTAGAAGAAACAGTCACTCCCAAGGGGGACCCTTGGGTACCTGCATTACTTACCTCGACCAACAGGTCGTCTATACCTACCATAGGTTCAACATTTATATCCAGGGTTGCCGACAGCCGTGGAGATATCCTGGTCTTGTTCAGTCAAGGAGGCCGCCAGCTGTTGTTGGATAAAGGCAATAGAGGGGTCCGCCTCTACCGGGTCGACGTACCCAGTCGCCTTGCCTCCGGGGAAGATTAACAAAGCTAAACGCTTCTCCAGTATGTAGGGCTGACCCTTGGCGGCGTTCTTGCCAAAACCTCCAGACCCAGGCCCGCAGGGTAGCCAATGCCGTATCTCTTACTGCCGGAGCCTGTAAGAGAGGATATATTTTAGATTTAAGAACCACTTAAAACTAAAACTTAGGATATAACTTAAACTAGATGCCTTAAGTTAAAGTAATGATGAAAACTTAAGAACTAAAAGAAGCGGAGCGGCATGCGGAGATGGAATACTTACGCCTTCCAAAGCTGGCTCACCAGATCGTAACATATGGTACACGTCTCATGGTACCAGACCTGGATGTCCCCGTGCGGAGTCGCGCATGGAGCATGGGACCGGCAAACTTCGTGTCCACAGGGGTCCTGAAGTGTAGCGGAACATCCCGGATGCTCACAGTTGGTGGCCTGTAAGTGGGAAGACACATGAGTATCTTAAAGGGGTAACACTTACAGACTAAGGACAAAAGAACTCCGTTACGTGGCGGAGCTCGGAAAAAATTTGGGCATAACCCCTCCCTGCATTGCCTGAATAGGCTATAATCCCGGAGAGATCCGGTAAATACTAAGGGAGGGGTGGGGATGGTTTAAGAACTTAAGATAAACTTAAAGATCAACTTAAACCTACATGCAAGTAACCGGACTAGGTCCAGTGAAGCGGAGTATAGTAACTCAGCAATACGGTACGGTAGTAAAGACTATTGTATGCTCCGGTCCAACTATGGTGGACTATACCCTTCCGCTGGATATCAGGACTCCGATAGGGAGGAGCTCTAGTAAGGAGGAAGGGCGAGATGACATACAGACTCGCGCTAACCCGGAGCGACAAGGAAGTAACGGAGGGGGGGAAGGCCAGAGCCCCCCACAACGTACCACCGGCCGAGCCGAGAAGCGGAGAGGTCGGAACCAGTCAGGGACTGTCGGACTCCCAGGCCCCTCCGGTGGAGGGGAAGGGGGAGGCAGGCTCGGGCATGCTGCGGGCGAGCAAGGACAGACCGACCCACCCCCAGCCCGACTCTATGGGGAGAGCGGGTTTTGGGGGAGAGGGGGAAGGGGGACTGGGCAGGCGCCTGGCTGACTCGTGATCACGTAGTGACCACGAGGCGGTAAACTAAGATACGGTAACCAAGCCTAGGCCAACCAACTGATCAGAGAGAAGCTATCGTGGGAAGCAACCAGAACTGAAAAGCGGTAGCATATAGGCCCATAGGGCGAAAACCAACTGATCAGAGAGAAGCTATGAGGAAGCGACCGAACTGATCAACGGTAGACTAGGCTCTACGAGCCAGGACCTAGGCTAAGCCAGACGCCAAACTAACCTAACAAAAACAAAACATAAAAATATAATATATAAGAAAAATGAAAGAAAGAAGGTAAAATAGCAGGAGAAAAAATCCAGGAGTGTGCGACTAGCCCGAAGGGGACAACGTCTACCACTCAAAGCTAGTCAGGGGCCGATACTAAGAACCTGGACTATGGGTCTGGATAGAAAAAGCCTACATAAGGTGAAATACATACATGTATAACAACTTGAGTAGACGTAAAAAAGCGGATAATCAAAATAGAGCGTAAATAATAAGGGATGTTCTAGGTATGGGAGACCAAGAACGAACCCAACATGCGGCAGGACCATGCTGCCATGCTTCCAGCCCCCGAGAACGTATCTATACCTAAAAAACGGCAAATACCGTCTCGGGGAGGCGGAAAAAAACTCGCTAACCGTAAATACTGAGTACTTAACTTAGCTGCTGCAATAGCTGCACGCTCCATTATCGAAAATCCGAAGAAAGGGCACAAAATACACAGAGAGAAAAATAGCACTTGTGAATCGTGCGAGCTAACGAAAAAGGATGGCCACTAGAGGCGCAGCAGTCGCAAGCATGGGATGGTGTAGTAGTAGTACGAGCTGCTCCCTCTGTGGGACGGCTCCCCTCTTGGAGGGTTTTGTAGTGGGAGATTTCTATTGGCATTTGGCTCGTGGTAGTGGTCTCACTCGCCTAGTGTTCATACCGACACCCTCCTAGAGGGTGAGCGAGTCAGTCATACTGACCTTTTTCTTTATTTTATTTATTCTCTGGTATGTGTTAGTACATTTACCTAGAAATAATAGATTAAAGGATATTTCGCGCAAGCGACACGAGCTGAGCCCAGAAAAGTACTTTAACACGCCCTGACACCGGAGATGGGCATCAGTCATGAGTTGTTGGTAGTGAGAGCAGGAGCTTGAGACCTCTACTCTCCTTTCGAAGTAAGTAGGGTAAAACACCGCATGGCCTGGATCAACTCAACGACGATCATCGCATGCCACCCTCCGAAGAAGTACTTATAACGCGTCCTAACACCAGAGAGGGCATCGGGAGTCATCGACGTTGTTGTTGGTGAGAAACAGAGCTAAAGACCTCTACTCTCCTTTCGAAGTAAGTATTTTCTCCAAAGTTAGAAATTAAGGCCAAATTTAAAGCATTAAACAGAGGGTAGTGAAAAGGGTGTCCAAAGCAGTGCAAATCTCACCAAAACGCTTTCGAAAATTTTACTTACGCTTAAATATTTTAGAAGATTGACGCCATCTCGATGTTTACGGAGTCGCTTGTGTCAACAAACTTCCCATTTCCTGTGATAAATCCGCACACCACTTGTACCCACAGACGCTGGGGCACTTTCATCACAACAATCAAAACATGGTCCCTAACCACGACGTTTTTAAATAAACAACTGTTTTGGTAGAAGAAGACGATGAAGCGTGCACTAGATAATTTTTTAAATAAATAGTAAAACATCAATATTTTACATATGATGATTAATTTGAAAATATTCGTTATTGAAAAAGTAACTCGATTCTGACTCAAATTTAAGTAATTATTTTTCTGAATTAGAACGTTCTTTCAAGTCCTGTATTATGACGTCACGACATCTTGACTTTCGTACCTATTGTAAATAATTGCTATACTCAACTTTCTTGCAGAACAGTTTACCAATTATTCATGCAGATTGTTATCAGCTATTCATGTAATTGTTATAATCGTAATGGTAATTGTTATAATCATGTAATTGCTATAATCGTAATCGTAATTGGCATTGAGGGGCATATGTTTTGATTGAGAAAAATACAAATTTATACAATAGCTAGCTTGTAGAAAATACTTGATTACAAAAAACTTGATTGACAACTAAGCAGCATACCTACTATGGGTTTCAGAGACAGTGCAAGCACGTTTTTTGGCAATATTTCTGTAACGAACACTCGTAACAGAACGAGATTTTGCTATAGTGCATTACACCCAGTGCCGTAATTCATAAGGGTATCGTGAATCACTAATTGTAAAGAATAACGACACTTGTCCTTGTAGCAAGAGACAAAAACACCATTGTCCAGAAATGGATACGAACACGCGTAATAAGCTCCACCTACCCCCCCCCACACCGCCACCCTTGTCCTTCCTCCCTTCGCCTTCCTTTCTCTCTCTCTCTCTCTCTCTCTGTTGCCAATTGGTATGTTTTCACTTTCCAAACTGGGTAGTATAAGACTTACACAAAACGTGGAAATTGGTGAAATCAGCCTATGTATTGAAAGTATATATACATAAATATTAAAGCAATTTTATCATTATTGCATTACTATGACAACTAGAATTCATGGAAACAGTTTATAATAATGCATCGGCGTATGTGTGAAGCTCCACTAATGTGGCAACGATGATTTTGCCTTTCTTAACATGTAAACATTGAAGGTTACATTTATTTCTGGCATACAGTTATTTAAAAAAATCAAAATACTAATATAGACTTAAATCAATGAAAAGTGCTAGCAAAAAAAAAAAAATATATATATATATAAAAAAAACATAATCCACTTATCCGTAGTCTGCTCCGCTATGGTTTTCGGCAGCCAGATGTAAGACAAGGTTAGAAACATTGGATTGTATCTACTATAGAAATATCTGTAATTTTTCGGGGTAATTTGGTTGCAAAAAAGGGGTAATAGACATGAATTAAATAAACATTTTGAAATAACAAAGTAAAGTTGAACTTAATAATGAGTAAAGTAAACAATTAAGGGAATAAAACTTTGCTGTGTCGTCGTCTGCTTCTCGTAACTGTGTTTGTGGAGTGCACGCTTAGGAACCAGGAACAGCAACGTGGTTCAAGTGCAATGTGGAGTGAATTAAGACTAAAATGTGTATAATAACAATTAAATAAGCACTGTGGAGTTTCAGTTGTGATGGCAGTAAGGATAAAAATCACTGATTACAAGGTAAAAATGAATTCAGTTCAAACCATGACCCCGGGAATAACATGTTTCATACTTTCACTAATATAGGCAACAAAATGTTGTTTTATTGTGCTGATTACAACTGCAATCTTGAGTAAGATCAATAAACGTTACATATATACGCTAACTTTGTACAAATGAGGGCTGGGAAAGATGTGTCCATCAGTGAACAGACCCGTCCATCCACACGATAGCCGCCATATTGGATTTCAAAACTGCCTTGAAAACATATTTTACGAAGAGCGTCACATGCTTATTTTAGTTCGTATGGGGCTTTCATATATCAAATTATGTTGATGAAACTTCAATCTTTTGAATGGTATGAATAGAGTTGTAATTGTATTCTTGTTTCACCAATTAAATATCGAGTGAATAAGACCCATCCAGCGTGATGATGGTGGATTGTCCGTGATTTTTTACCCTATTTTCTCCAAAGTGAGAATTAAAGCCATATTTTAAGATTAGCCTAAACAGAGGTTAATGAAGTCTGGCCCTATGCAGTGCACACTACCTCCATGACGCTTTAGAAATTTTAACTTACAACTATGAATATTTCGAAGATTGACACAATCTGGATGTTTGCGGAGTCGCTTGAGTCAACAAACTTCCCATTTCCTGTGCTAAATCCACACACCACTTGTATCTATAGACACTGGGGCACTTTCTTCACAAACATCATAAACAGTGACTTCCAACCACTACTTTGTTAAGGAAACTACGATTTTTGGTAGAAGAAGAAGAAGCGTGCACTAGATAATTATTTAAGTAAATAGGTAGTTAAACGGCAGTATAAGGTCATGAATTGCATAAATAATACTTTTACATATTCATGCCTATTAATTTGAAAATATTCGTTGTTGAAAAAGTAACTAGATTCCTGACTCAAATATTAACAGTTTTGCTTGTGAACGGTACCTACAGCATTCTTCGCGCTCTTCAATTGTTTATCAGTGTTGCCAATTGGTATGTGTTTACCCTCCAAACTGGGTATAAGACTTACACAAAACCAGGGAAATAAGTGAAATTGACATATCTATTTGTAGTATATATGCATATTAGAGTAATTTTATCATTATTACATTACTATGACAACTAGATTGGCAATGATGATTCATTTTGCCATTGTCTGCTCGTATGTACTCCAGAAATATCTGTAATTTTTCGGGGTTAATTTGGTTGTAAAAAAGGGATAATAGGCATGAATTAAATAAACATTTTGAAGTAACAAAGTAAAGTTAAACTAAATAATGAGTAAAGCAAACAATTAAGGGAATAAAGCTTTGCACCTCATAAACTTAGTACTCGTGTGCTTCCCGTAACTGTGTTTGTGGAGTGACCGCTTAGGAACCAGGAACTGCAACGTAGTTCAAGTGCAATTTAGAGTGAATTAAGACTAAAACATGCATAATTACAATCAAATAAGCACTGTGGAGTTTCAGTTGTGATGGTAGTAAGGATAAAACCACCAATTACAAGGTTAAAATGAATTTCAGTTCAAACCATGACCCTGGGAATAAGAAGTTTCATACTTTCACTAATATAGGCAACAAAATGTTGTTTTACTATGCTGATTACAACTGCAATTTTGAGTAAGATCAATAAACGTTGCATATATATATGCTAACATTGTTCAAATGAGTCCTGGGAAGGCTGGGAAACATGGTGGCTTGGATATAGTTACGAACAACACCTCACATGGTTGCTGCCATATTGGATTTCAAAACTGCCTTCAAAACATATTTTACGAAGAGCTCACATGCTTATCTTAGTTCGTATGGCGCTTTCATATATCACATTATGTTGACGAAACTTCAAATTTTTGAATGGTGTGATTAAAGACGTAATTGTATTCTTGTTTCACCAATTAAATATCGAGTGAATTAGGCTGAGCCACGCGATGACAATGGCTCCACTGCGGTGTTTCCTTCTTTTAGTGAAAGTATGAAACTTCTTATTCCCGGGGTCATGGTTTGAACTGCAATGCATTTTTACCTTGTATTCGGTGGTTTTATCCTTACTGCCATCACAACTGAAACTCCACAGTGCTTATTTGATTGTAATTAAACATGTTTTGGTCTTAATTCACTCTAAATTGCAATTGAAGTACGTTGCTGTTCCTGGTTCCTAAGCGCTTACTCCACAAACACAGTTACGGGCAGCACATGACTACACGGTTTATGAGGTGGAAAGCTTTATTCCCTTAATTGTTTACTTTACTCATTATTTAGTTTAACTTTACTTTGTTACTTCAAAATGTTTATTTAATTCATGTCTATTATCCCTTTCTTGCAACCAAATTAACCCCGAAAAATTACAGATATTTCTAAAGTAGATACGAGCAGATGGCAAAATGACTCATCGTTGCCAATCTAGTGGAGCTTCACACATACGCCGATGCATTTACAAACTATTTCCATGAATTCTAGTTGTCATAGTGATGCAATAATGATAAAATTGCTCTAATATGTATATACTATACTACAAATAGATACGCTAATTTCACTTATTTCCCGGGTTTTGTGTAAGTCTTATACCCAGTTTGGAGGGTAAACACATACCAATTGGCAACACTGATAAACAATAGAAGAGCGCAAAGAACGCCGTAGGTACCGTTCACAGCAAAACTGTTGATATTTGAGCCAGGAATCTAGTTACTTTTTCAACAACGAATATTTTCAAATTAATAATCATGAAGATTTAAAAAATTTATGCAATTCATGACCTTATACTGCCGTTTAACTATTTATTTAAATAATTATCTAGTGCACGGTTCTTCTTCTTCTACCAAAAAATCGTAGTTTCCTTGGACAAGTCGTGGGTAGAAGTCATTGTTTACGATTTTTGTGAAGAAATTGCCCCAGCATCTATGGGTACAAGTGGTGTGCAGATTTAGCACAGAAAATGGGAAGTTTATTGACACAAGCGATTCTGCAGACATCGAGATGGCGTCAATCTTCTAAATATTCGGAGTTGTAAGTAAAAATTTCTAAAGCGTCATGGAGGTATGTGTGCACTGCATAGAGCCAGACTTTCATTAACCTCTGTTTAACCTTAAAATATGACCTTAATTTCTAACTTTGGAGAAAATATTTCAAAAGGAGAGTAGAGGTCTCGAGCTCCTGCTCTCACCACTAACAACTCATGACTGATGCCCATCTCCGGTGTCAGGACGTGTTAAAGTACTTTTTCGGAGGGTGGCTTCACATGCGGTTGAAACTGGATCCGCTAGTCCAGTCGGTTGTTTCCCCTAATTGGAATGACTGTGGGTTATTTTGGTTTATTTTTTGCTATAAATTGTCGGGAATGAAACCCTAGAAAATAAACCAAATAATGGGAAGTATTGTGGTTTATTTCAGTTTATTTTTGGTTTTGGTTTCAAGTGGGCTAGCGTGAGGAATAATTCTCGCAGTGAATGCAGTCACATCAGTGCTTCTGACGCAGTCATGTCACTCACCTTTACCGCCCCTTTACCTAACCCAATCTTGGACACCATGCCTTAAAAATTGCTGAAGGGGGCTTCGTCCCTCCTTGGACCCCCCCCCCCACCAAGTAAGCCGTAACCCTTCATTCTGCATCCTACCATAATGCTCAGCTTCGTGTATTTTGCCCCATTATTTTTGGGGAAAGTGAACCAGTTTCATATTTCCCACTACATACTCATCCAAGAATTTGGTTAGGCAACCCTAATGACCACAGTGGGAACCCCTGCGCATGATATTACTCGAAGTTCGGAAAGTCAAATGTTCACTAGTTGTAGGACGGTCTAGTAGGTAAAAACTTAAGCCTTAGGATAGTGGCACACTTTAGCAGCTTCAATCAAAAACTAATGGATATTAGTTTGTATGATTCTCATCATAAATACTATGACCAAGGAGGAGTGACTCTCTTGTTTGCTACTACTGGATTGAGAAGGTCTAGTAAGTTTAAAACTTAAAGCTTGGGATGGCCGTTCAGTTAGGCAGCTTTGTCCAGTGTACGATCCTCACTGTAACAACAGTGACCGAAGATGAAAGTCCTTGAATGTGCTACATTTTAATTTGTTATGGACCTTATCAATGACATCCCTAATGATTCACTATAAATCTATAGTTGTGCGACTATAGGTTTACAGTAATCAAAATGAGAGGCTCCTGCACTGGGCAGCAGAACACTGCAATACCTCAGCTAAATGAGGATGCCAGCATTATTGCAGTTGTGGAATCCTCTGATCTCCAAATATTTGAGCGAGGAGAAAATTCATTCCGGCCCTCTGCTGACGCCTACTTAATTTCAGGTGTGTCAGTTTTACTGTTTATTGCCTTGTGTATTTGTTTATTTGTCACGACTTCCTTTAATTTTTGTCTCTCATGAATTGCAGGTTATCAGTTTTATTTCCCATTCCCTCTTATTTTTATTTATCCTATTTTTTTTCTCTGTATATACAGCTGAGAAGGTTGATAATTTTGACCATTAGATACTCAAAAGTTCACGAGAAGATGCAGTGCATTAATACCTTCAATTCACCTTGTATTTTATTTGTTTTTTAATCAATTTGTTTATTAATTTGTCATTTTTTCTTCTCTAATAACTGATCCAGGGTATTTCTTCTTTCTGTATTTCTTATAACCTTCTGTAACTTATATCAAATGAACGCTGTAATATAGTACAGTGGAATGTCTACATACAAAAGTCCCTACTTACGAAAAATTCAGGTTACGAAAGCAAAGACGAAGATTTTTTTGCTTCTATGTACGAAAATAATTCAGGTTGCAAAAGGGTAAAGTCCGTTGGTCAGCATCTGTCCCATCATGCCTCTATGTAAAGGCATTCCTTGACCATTTTTTGCGGCAGCGTTATCGTAAACACCTGGAATTCGCTCATTCACATATATTTCGTTTGTTAACATAAATTCGTGTTAGTGATTTCACTTTCGTTGTACTGTAAGTTACTTTATCGTGTTGTGTGTGAACTTAATGACTTATGTTATTAGCCGTGGGTCCCAAGAATGTTGCTGAAGTTCACGGAAAGAAGAGGATGTTTTCTATGGAGATGAAGATGGAGATAATCAAGAAGTGTTAATGTTTTCTGCCATTTGTTAATGTGTTTCGTAAAGTTTAGTGTTAATGTTTTCTGCCATTTTTTAATGTGTTTCGTAAAGTTGAAGTGTTCATGTTTTCTGCCATTTATCCTCCCCCTTTGTCACCACTTTCGGACATCACCTCACTCGAAAGGTAAGGTTCCACATTATACTACATACGTATGTACATGTACACACAGTATTTTTTGTACCCTGTACTCTAATACATTTTATTTATAGGTACAGTAACGGTTAGGTTAAGTATTGATTGGTCTAAATTGTTGTATTTCATTGTTTATTGGTCAATTTAACTTTATTATAAAATTTACTGTGGTGTTTTTGTAGGGCTTGGAATGAATTAGGCAATTTACATGTAAAACGTAGTTCTAGGTACGAAAAAATCAGGTTACGAAGGCCGCTTCGGAACGGATTAATTTTGTAACCTGAGGCACTATTGTACTGTGGAAGATTGATTTTCAAGTCCATGGCCCCTGTAGTCTTGTTCCATATGGAAAGTGGTTTATCTTTTGATTAATAATAATAGTAATAATAAAAGTTATAATTAAAGTAAATAATGTACCTAAGAAAAATTTATTATGCATCAATTTTCATGAAATCAAACTAGCACTTTTTTTTATTACAGGTATTCTAAACTTTGCTTTTTTGTGAGGAAATAGGAAAAGTTAATATTTTGAAAAATACTGTACACACTGTAGTATTACACTTTTTTACGTCTTCTATATAATTTTATTGAAAAATACTGCACTGTAGTACAGGCAGTCCCCAGGGTTACAATGGGAGTTCCGTTCTTGAGATGCGTTGTAAGCCGAAAATCGTCGTAAGCCGGAACATCATCAAAAATCCCAAGAAAACCTTACTTTTAATGCTTTGGGTGCATTAAAACCTATGTAAACTGCATTCTTATTGCATTTTTCATAAAAAAAAACTTTAAATATTGATTATTTTGCATTTTTGGAGTTATATTTCTTCTGGCAGATCAGCATTGTAAGCGTCTTATCCCTGGAACATGTGTTGTAAATCTGGAAATAATTTCTGATAAATATAATTAAAAAGTGTTGTAACCTTGGAACGTCGTAAGCCAAACCCGTCATAGGCCGGGAACTGCCTGTACATATCTGTTTAGTGTATACTGCACTCTTTTGCCATCGTGTACTGTACTTTCAGTAGTATTTTTAAAACCAAATCAAATTTTTTGGAATAAAATGCCAAAGATTCTACTATATTTCCTCCTGTTTTTCAGATAACAGGTTGATGGGGACTAACAGAGTAGAGTTGTAGCATCTACAGCTGTGAAATGTACCACCCAGGCAAAATATATGGAATTACGGCATCTTCAATCTAGGCGGGTCTTGTGGTATCGCCGTCATGCAAGATTTGATTAAGCGTGATGGTATTGAGGTACCCGCTTATTCCTATGTAACCAGGATTTCACATTCAAGTGTTTTATGTGTGTAATCAGTCTACAAAGTTCCTCTGGAAAAGTTTCATGTAATGCAATGTCTATTTTGTTCTAAATTAGCTTCAGATTTTCCCGAACAATGACAAGATATTTAACGTTGGTTTTGTTTTATACTCGGTAGAACTTCAGCACTGTATGAACAGCTCTCATCAATGAGTTATACTTGTAGTGAGATTTGTAGCCAGTTTGCTTGAAGACAGTGGGTGGCATTTAAATTGTACAATGTACTTCAGATCTAAATTAGATCAATATGTCTTCCATTAGTGATATGTCAGATTTTAGCCAGACTGCATCATCAAATTGTGAATCTTGTGGGAGGGTTTTTTTACATTCAGGTGAAAGTATATGTCACCTTGTTGTTCATACGGGTGAAATAACGTTTTCCATTGAAGACTCTTTTGATACTCGCATTAAAAATCATGTTGTTAGGAAAATATTCTCATGCCAAGCAGAAAATAATTGCTCAGATATTTCTGAGACAAAGTCAGAACACAGTAGAAAAATTACACTTGAGAGTACAGAGCACAGGAGAAGCATTACACTTGAGAGCACAGAGGACAAAAAAAATATGACAGTTGAAGGTAGTGACGGGCCTGTAGTTTTATACATAGCTGATGAGCCATACTCCTGCACTTTATGCCCGAAGACTTTTCCTTCAAAAAGTGCTCTGGAGAAGCACACAAAGGTTCATTCTAACTGCACATCGTATAAATGCTCCATTTGTGACAAAGCGTTCAAGAGGAAAGATGGTCTCGAGAAACATGTTAGAATCCACACTGAGGAGAAGTGTTCCACACTTGACGTTTGGTCAGAAGACTCCTCTGAGGAGAGTGACTCTCTTCATCACTCGGGGACGGATGAAGGTCAGAAGCTGCTCGAATGCTACTTATGTGATATGCAGTTCGATTCGCAGGATTTGCTGAGAGCTCACGAGCAAACTCACTTTGTTGGGAAGCCACACTCGTGCTCTGCCTGCGGGAAAAAATTCAGGCAGAGGCGTTACCTCCTGAAACACATGAACACCCACACCGATAAGAAATCGGTGTGTAAAGTCTGTCAGAAGAAGTTCTCTAGTCACAATGCACTGACCGATCACATGAAATCTCACACTACTTCCGAAACATTTGCTTGTAGCGTCTGTGGATCGGAATTTCCCTCGAGCCGCAGGCTCAAAGTCCACACGGAAACTCACAAGGAAATCAGTTACACCTGTAGAGTTTGCTCCAAGACTTTTCGCAGTAGGCCAGACCTCTTCACTCACCTCAACAAGAGTCACGCTTGGGAACGACCTTATTCTTGCGTGGTTTGCGACAAGTCGTTTGCGCTGAAGAGCATACTCAAAAAGCACATGACAATCCACACAGGCGAGAAGCCTTATGTGTGTTCTATCTGTGGCAAAGAGTTTTCTCAGAGCAAGTATCTTGCTAGCCACATCAAAATTCATACGGGGGAGAAGCCCTTCCAGTGCAACATTTGCGGCAGGCCGTTCATCCAGCAGAACGCTCTGATGTACCACCTCGAAACTCACGGAGGCGACAAGAACTTTAGGTGCCATCTTTGCGACAAAGCATATTCGTACAAGGCCAATCTTGCGCGTCACATGGCGGACCACAATTCAAGTAAACAGTTCACCACTTGCAAGCACTGTAACCAGTCGGTTTCCATCAAGTCTTTCGCTCAGCACATGAGAGTCCATACAGGCGAGAGGCCTTATAAATGTTCGGTTTGCAATGCGACCTTCAACAAAATCAGCAACCTCAACAGACACGAGAAGGCTCACTCCAGCCGGAGTCTGTATTCTTGCCCCAAGTGTGAGAAGAAGTTCACTCAGAAGTGCCACTTGGTGCGTCACTCGAAGATTCACAGTTTGGCCGACACGGGTCTTTCGTGCAGTGAATGTGGCAAGAGTTATTCCAAGAAGATACACCTTACTGTTCATTTGCGAGTGCATAAGCTGGACAACTTCTTCACCTGCTCCTTCTGCAAAGAGATCTTTTCAAAACGCCACAAACTGGCTCACCATCTGAAAACCCACGAAGAAAAAGACCTTGTAGAGGTGTAGTGCCGTCCTAGCACCTCTCGCAGTGCGCTGTAGCCACCACTGAAGGTTCTTTCAGCATCCTCTTGGCCCTTAGCTGCAGTCTCTTTCATTCCTTTTATTGTAGCTCTATTCCTGTTCACTTTCCACCCTCTCTGAACAATTGTTACACAGGGCAACTGTGAGGTCTTCCTCCTGTAACGCCTTTAAAACCTTCTTTACTCCCAGTCTCCCTTCCAGCACTGATTGTCCTCATAGGTCCCAGCGCTGGGTTTTTGGCCAAAATTGTATATATATTCCAATTCCAGTTCCTCAGGGAAAAAGGTTCATCTGCTTGAGCAAGAAAAAAAGGTGCTATAGGAGTGCTGTACATGTAAAATTGCGCAAAAATATTATCAAAATTAACATAGGCTGCAGAGCAGCATGAGTGCATTTGATGTTTTGACATTTTGAAAAGGTATGCAAACAATTATTTGAATTGATGTAGGCTGCTAAACAACATTTAGGCAATTTGATATGTTTTCATATTTTAGAAAGGATGCTGTTTCAACAATGTAAAAAGCTTGCAAGCAATTATTTAAATTGATGTAGGCTACAAAACAATACTGGTGTATTTAATATGTTGTTTTCTTATTTTAAACATAAGCAGCAAAACAACATTTGGTGATCCAGTATTTTTCATATTGTTGTAATGTTTTAAGCTCAGGTGCTCAACAGGTGTTCAAATATAATTGAACTTGAATTACTTTTGTATGTTGAAATTGCTTTCATTTTAATTACATTATTTGGCTCCATAGGCCCTAAAATGTAATTATTTGAATTACTTTCAAGTTAGTTACATTTATTTGTAATTTTGATAAGAATGATTTTTTCATTTTAATTACATTTTTGTTGTTCAACAAGTCTTAAAATGTAACAATATTTTTATTATTTGGTAGTCAATTAAAATTATTTTTTATTTTAATTTCATTATTATGCTCAGGAAGTGTTAGAATGTATCAGTATTTGAATAAGTTGAAGTAAATAAGAATTATTTTTAATTTTGATTACATTTACTGGAGCATTAAAATGTAACTGCATTTCCACATTGGTTCAAATTATTTTTAATTTTAACCATTTTTTTTACTTGGGTGTTAAAATGTCTAACTGCATTTCAATTTATATTTTAGTTTGTCTTTATTTATAAATTTACTTTTTTTTAAAGTAAGTTTTTTTATCAAATCTGAAAATGTTAAAATGTAACTACATTTCAATTATGTACTTTTTACTTTAGTTCGTCTTTAATTTTAATTTTAAATTTACCTTTTTTTAATGCCAGTTTTTTTATTCTTTATTTATAGGATTTAGAATTAAAAACGGTTGAAATGCAATAGGTATAAAAACTCCTTCAACAAAGTCTGTGATTTGTGAAATGTATAATGTATTACAAATAAAAAACATTTAATGAATAATTTGTCTTTCATTTTCAGCTTCTGTTTTGTGACCTGGGTCACAGGAAGAGGTCACAAAGGGTCAAAATGACCTCCTTATGCAAGTGTGGAAGATAGGTCATTTAGGGTCGACTGTGACCCAATTATAAGGTGTTGTGGTATCTTGTGACCTATTAAGGTTGTGAAATAGGTCAATTATAAGGTGTGACTTCTGACCTTTGGTCATATAGGGTCAAAATTAACCCAGTTGTAGGCGTTGTGACCTATGGGGTGCCAAAAATAGGTCACAAAGGGTCAGGAGAAGAGGTCTCAAAAGGTCAAAATGACCCCAGTGTAAAAACATAAGCCAAGAAAACAGTTTGTGAAAAATATAAATAATTATATTGTATATGTATTTAGTGTAAATATGTATGGATGTACATGAATAAATGTATGTATGCATAGTGTAAATATTTATGTATATGTATGTATACAAATACACAGATAAACATTGCCAAGGAAAAAAAGATCATGCAGCAAAGAACAATTGTTGTTTTCCAAGAAAATTTGTTTAGCTTAAAATTCAAATATATAGTCTTTCTCCATTTTTTGTAAAATAAACTCAGATTTTTATACATAAATTTTATATGTTAGTTTTTTGTGAATGTTTTTTTTGTGTATTGTAGAATTTCCAAGTTACTGAAGTTTGTTTGTACATACTATTTGTTTTATTTTGTAGTTTTGCAGAAATGATATGTAATTTTTGTAGTTGATTTAATTCGACTGTTAAGTAATTTCTTTTACATTGTGGAAGTGCCAATTTATTTCTTAGTGTCTTGAAAGATTTTCTCGTTTTGAATTTTATATATAAATATATATCTTACGAGACCAGAGTCTCGTATCACATTTGGTAAGCGTTAAGCCAAAGCGGAAGGCAAACTAAGTGTGGTAACACATTCTCCTCCCCCTACCTCTCTCTCTCTCAGACAATGACAATAGCCTCTCTCTCTCTCGCTCTCTTCAGGACAAATGACAATAGCCTCTCTCTCTCCCCCTACCTCTCTCTCTCTCATCTCTCTCTCTCTCTCTCTCCTGATACCCACTCTAGCAATGCCTTCCCCCTCTTTCTCTCTCTCTCATCTCTCTCGACAACCTCCTCTCATTTCATTAGTCACCAAACAGAGCGGAACAAATATACGTTTATTCAAAGTAAAGTACTAATTGAATAACTCAGATTCTTACAGGATAATTAAAAATGGAATGATAACTCAAAGTTCAAGTAACTTAGATAACCCCCCGGTATTTTAATGGTCTTAATCAGTAATTAGTCAAACACCAATTATCTCTTCTCCAATACATAGTTCCCTCCACACAGTCCCCCTCACTAGATCCGCCTGTTTAAAAGAACAGAAGAACACACTAATGAGCATACACAATCGTAAAGACAAAGTCAAAAGATTAAATGAAATAGAACATTTTTACAAAATGTCAAAAAACAGACAAGCCACATCTTTGGCTAAAGCACAGTAACTCTTACCCAACTCCAGCCCAGAATCTCCACACAGAATAAATATATAACGTTTGCAGAGCTATCCACTCTTTCTCTCCAAGGCAACCGTCTCCATCGTTCTTCCTAGTTACCTGCCATTCTGAACGGACATAGCTCGTACACGTACACATGAATTCACACCCTTCATCCACGCCCCAGGTAACTGGTTGCAGCCAGTTTTCAAAGGCACCTTGAACAAGCTCTCATGGCACTGAGGTAAGGATCACACCATCCCAAAAAAAGAGTCATCAGCATTCTTAAACTGTCGCTCGGACACTCAGTCTCCAGGGAAGTTAAAAATGATGAGTCTGTACATTCCCCCTTTTACATATATATATATATTTTATATATATATATACAGTGGAACCCCCCGTATTCGCGTTCTCCAGATTCGCGGACTCACACATTCGCGGATTTCTCTCAGGGAACATTTCCCTGCATTATCCGCGGAAAATTCGCGCATTCGCTGTATTTTTCTATGGTAAATATCCAAAAATTCCTGGTTTTTTTGATGAATTTCATCATAAAATGCACTTTTTGTGATAAAACTATTAAAAAAACCATGTATGAAAATTTTTAGTGGGTTTTCTTGAGTGTTAAGTAACAAAATAGGCTGTTTTTAGCATTTTTATAGGGGTTCCAAACATTCGCAGGATTCTAACTATTCACGGGGGGGGGTCTGGTACGCATCCCCCGCAAATACGGGGGGACCACTGTATAAATATAATATAATAATATAATATATATATATATATATATATATAATATATATATATATATATTATATATATATAGAGATAGATATATATATAGGATATATATATATATAATATATAGATAATTATCTTAATATATATATATAGATATATATAATATATATAGATAATATATATTATATATTATTATATATTATTTAATATATATATAGATATATATATCTTTATATATATATATAATATATATATATATACTAATATATATATATATATATATATATATATATATATTTCTATATTATATTATATATATATATAATATATATATATATAGATAATATATATATATATATATATATATATATATATATATATATATATATATATATATATATATATATATATATATATATATATATATATATATATATAGTGATATATATATATATGTATATATATATATATATATATATATAATATATGTATATATATATATATATATATATATATATATATATATATATATCTTTATATGTATCTGAATCATTATACAGATAGTGTTCAAATCTTAGTATTTTCTGCAATATTATTATGTATTCAAAGAAAATTTAAAAGCACCTTTAATTCATATACTGACTGAAAATGTATCCCTGTTTTGAAGAATATTTCCATTTAATTTTTCCAGGGAGAGGCCGATGGAAGGGGCGTCCTTATACTGCTATCTATCCGAGTCTTTAAAAGGTAAATGGAATTTTGTATCTTATAATTTTTGGTGATTGTTTCAGTTATATGAATTTTTTTTAACTTGGAATTATTTTTCTATTATAATTAATCTCTCTCTCTCTCCTCTCTATCTCCTCTCTCTTCTCTTCTCTCTCTCTCTCTCTCTCTCTCTATCTCGACTCTCTCTCTCTCTCTCACAATTGTTATAGCTCTCGTAAATCCCTTTCAATTGACAACTAAGTCGAGAATAGAGGTGAAATTGGACGAATATCTCTTTCACTGTTTTATTGGGCTGTTTTTTTTTCCTGTTGGCGAAGTTTTATTATTATTGTTTTTTGTTTTTTTATTACTCTTTTTTGGCAGATTTCTCATATTTTTGCTGTCAATAGTTGCTTTTCTTTATCGAAATATATATATATATATATATATATATATATATATATATATATATATATATATATATATATATATATATATATATATATATATATATATATATATATATATATAGAGAGAGAGAGAGAGAGAGAGAGAGAGAGAGAGGAGAGAGAGAGATTGTAAGTTTGAACAGCAAATGAAAATTATTTTTACTTATGTTTTTCATCAACCGAGTAAACTGTAAGACATAAGAAAGCTGAATCATATTTCCTGTTATTCAAAGAATCATCTGTTACACCACCGGATGTAAACAAATATGAATAATATACATCCTTCTTGTCTAATTGTTTACCTATTTATTCTGTTCTCGAGCTCTGGAGAATTCTCCTGTGTATTTTGTATTCATTTTTATTAATATTTTATTCGGTTTCGTACCTCTTGTCGTAATGAGAATCTGTCATTAAGCGTTCTGGCAACAGATGGCATCTTTCGACGGTGAGCAAAAATTCATTCATAGTTTTTTTTTTTTAACTACGAATTCACGAGATTCATTCAAGAAAAAAAAAGTGTGCGTGAAATGGTGGTGTTTATGAGATTTCCTTCAGGTATACGAGTGCATCTCTCTCTCTCTCTCTCTCTCTCTCTCTCTCTCTCTCTCTCTCTCTCTAAAAAACATTTTAAATGTCGCCTCCAAGGACATGTAAACATTTCAGACATTCCCTCCTAAAAACATTTTAAACATTTCAAATATTTCCTTCATAAACATATATAAACATTTCTTCCAAAAAGTCTGAAACATTTCAAACATTATCCTCCACAAACATTTCAACATTCCCTTCAAAAATAATTTTAAACATTTCCTCCAAAAACATACAACCATTTCTTCCAAAAATGTCAAACATTTCCCCCTAAGACGAAGAAGAAGAATGAAAGGTGGATAAAATCTCTCGATAGTCGTTGCCGGGGAGAGAGGAGAGAGAGAGAGAGAGAGAGAGAGAGAGACTTCGTTCCAATACAGACAATAAGGAAAAAAAGACGATTTGCATAAAAACACAAAGATGAAAATTAAACTATTTCTTGTTTCTTTTCTCTCTCATTGTAGAAGCTGTGTCTAAATTCGATGAGTTTTTTGGTAATAAAAATATTTTCGTTTTTCTTGTTTTTTTGCAAATAAAGTATTTTTTTTATTGACAATTTTCTAATAATTAATTTTTCGAAATATTTGATTCTGGCGACGAAAATCTAGAGAGAAAAACGTTAATCTTATTTGTATTTTTACGTTTTCGGACGTTTTATTTTAACGTTTATTCAGATCCTCTCTCTCTCTCTCTCTCTCTCTCTCTCTCTCTCTCTCTCTCTCTCTCTCTCAATGAAATCCATTCGCCCAAATCTTTTATGTGAAATCCAGCGTTTTGCAGCGAAGGAAAAATAATATTTCGCCCTGGAAGGCTCTACAGAATCACACCCTTTAAAAGATCTTATAAAGGATCCAGCTATCTTTGGAGGAGGATATCTTTACAGCTCCTGAGAGAGAGTTGGGGTGGGGGGGGGGTGGTAGCGGGTGGGAGATCCAGCACATAAGAAAGCATTAAGCTTAGTTGTGGGGGCGGTGTGGTAATGGGAGTTCCAACATGGCCGTGCAAAGGGAGCTCTTGCCACAGGCGAGAAAAAAATATAAATAAAATTGCTCGTAATCATTTTCATTGGTGCGGTTGGGCCGTTTCTTTCATTGGCTTCGAATCCTCTTAAATTCGGGCTTGGTTTGGTAGAGAGAGAGAGAGAGAGTTGTATCTGAGACACTGTGCAGATTACTTCCAAAGAGAGAGAGTTGAATCGTTGAATGCAAATCAAGATCGCTGGTATGACTCCCTTCCTCTAGAGAGAGAGAGACTTTTTTCGTAATTAGGTCTATTGTAAAAGCTCTTCTGTTAAGCCAAATCTCTTTCGATAAGATTTGCAGTTTTTTATATGGTTTTTGATCCTTTAAAGGTCCCGGAATATGACAGAAAGCAGGAAAAAATCGACCCAAAGTCAAGATCGCTGGTATGATTGACGTCCTCTAGACATACACATACCTTTTATCATAAGTCTGTTTTAAAAGCTCTTATATTGTGTCAAATCACTTTCTATAAGTCCTGCCATTTACTAAAAGATCTGCATAGATTTTTTTTGTACATTGCCGGGATCCTGTAAATGTCCCAGAATGTGACAGAAAGCAGAAAAAAAAACGACCTTAATTCAAGGATTGACGTCCCCTAGAGATAACTAAAATCCATTGTAAAAGCGCTTCTATTGTGCCAAATCACCTTCAATAAGTCCTGCCACTTACTAAAAGATCTGCAGAGATTTTCACAAATGACGGAAAACAGAAAAAAACTCAACCTAAAGTTAAGATCGCTGGTATGATTGATGTCCTATAGAGAAACACATACCCTTTATCATAAATCCTATTTTAAAAGCTCCTCTATTGTGTTAAATCACTTTCTATCATCTGCCACTTACTAAAAGATCTGCAGAGATTTTTACATAGCCCGGGACCCAGCAAAGATCTTAGAATGTGACAGAAAGCAAGAAAATGAAATCTAAATTCAAGATGGCTGTCATGACGACCTTTCGATAAGACTTAATGGCTGTCAAAAGTTTCCTTCGACTCTTCTTCTTCTGTGCTCCGTTTCCATGAAGCGAGACAATGGCGCCTCCTGAGTGGGTGCATGTGTGTGTGTGTGTGCCAAAAACATTTTAAAAACCTGAGAAAACCTTCCCCATATTGATAGAAAAAAAAAAAAAAAAAAAACTTGCCTAAGTATCAATAGCTTCAGATATGTTTGACACGGAGACTGCGGAGTTGTATATACATAGATGCGAAATCCGTTGTGCTTGGCGCCGTGTTCCGAACGCAACCCATTCATATTTGGAGCGGGAGGGGAGCCATTATCGAAATTAGCCTTCTCTCTCTCTCTCTCTCTCTCTCTCTCTCTCTCTCTCTCTCTCAGCAGTTGTGCGTGAATTCTCGAGCCAAAATCTTAGTGCTCATAAAATCTTTCTTGCTCGAGTCTCTCTCTCTCTCTCTCTCTCTCTCTCTCTCTCTCTCTCTCTCTCTCTCTCTGCTCTACGAGTAAGAGTTTCAAAGAAAAACATCAACAGGAGAAGGTTATTTTTTTTTATTTCTCAGTCTCACGAGAAAGCAAAACCAGTTACAGCCATTAAATGTGAACCTCTCTTTCGACAGGAAGTTTGGCAGGGAGGGCAGAGAACCACCCCCTCCCCTCTCCCCCTTGGGGGGAGAGGGCTGGGTGGGGGATTACGTGTAAATCCAATTGACCTGCGACCTAAATCCCCATGTGAAATCCCTCCGAAATCCCCGTCCATTTAGCAATCGCTGAGATGTACCTAAAACGTAGCTGGTCCGGATTTAGGGGAAGGGGTGTAAAGTACTTTGGGTGCTA